>NW_024582603.1:840719-961894 GCF_018398535.1 Haplochromis burtoni
ACACACACACACACACACACACACACACACACACACACACACACACACACACACACACACACACACACACACACAGTAAAGTTAGCAACGAGCCAACAGTAATAGGCTAATAGAAAACATGTATCTACAGTATTATTTGAGTAATGCGATTAAAACATACAATACGTTGCATTGTTTCCTCCCTCACAACATGGAAAAATCCTCCGCTTTTTTAAGTATATCTCATTGTGATCCTTAACATGTCACTTCCACAGCTTTTCCGTCACATTAACATCTCCCAAAAAACACTTCAGATGTGCTTCGTGAGACTTCCCCCCCCCCTAATTCTCTTGTGTTTTATTCAACTACCGTTGTGTTTTGTGTACTATTGTAGCTTTCTTTGCTCATATTGCAGTGCCAAGTTCAGGACCACCATGATGACCTCATAGCTCACAACAACTCTGACAGGGCAGGATTAAAGAACAATAACCAAATTTGGTTTTGACATTGTGACTGTAGCTCTCCAGTGAATGACGCCTGCCAAAACTTTATAGATATGAACCATAAATTCCTCAACAAATGGTGACGTAGTTGCTGCATGACAGAGATTTAACTGCAATATAAACACTACAACCATATGGCAACCAACTGACTCGTACTGATTGCAATTTGTTGGCAACCTGTCTGCATTAATGAGTTAGATAGCAGTTTGTAAACCTTCATCAATCTGAGTGATTGGTTGCTACCTACCAGGTAGTTAGTCTGCAACTAACTGCAATTGGTTGTCAAATTCAAAGAAATTCTATACATTTATATGGTTATACAGTTTTCGTCCTGATCGTGGAACACTGGACCAGCTCTTTATCCTCTCGAGGATACTCAAGGAGGATATGCATGGGAGTTTGCCCAACCAGTCTACATGTGTTTTGTGGACTTGGAGAAGGCATTCGACCGTGTACCTCGGGGGGTCCTGTAGGGAGTGCTCTGGGAGTATGGGGTGTCTGGCCCATTGCTACGGGCCATTCAGTCTTAAACTTAAACGGTTGCAAGAGCTTGGTCCGCATAGCCGGCAATAAGTCTGACTTGCTCCTGGTGGGCGATGGGCTCCGCCAGGGCTGCCCTTTGTCGCCGATTCTGTTCATAATTTTTATGGACAGAATTTCTAGGCGTAGCCAAGTGGCAGAAGGCTTTCACTTTGGTGGTCTCAGGATCTCATCTCTGCTTTTTGCAGATGATGTGGTTCTGTTGGCTTCATCAGGTGATGACCTCCAACTCGCCTTGGAACGGTTCGCAGCCGAGTGTGAAGCTGTGGCAATGAGAGTCAGCACCTCCAAATCTGAGGCCATGGTCCTCAGCTGGAATCAGAATCAGAATCAGAATCAGAATACTTTATTGATCCCTAGGGGAAATTATTTAAAAGGGTGGAGTGCCCACTCCGGGTCAGGGACAAGACCCTGCCCCAAGTGGAGGAACCTAAGTATCTCGGGGTCTTGTTCACAAGTGATGGGAGAAGGGAGCGGGAGCTCGACAGACGGATTGGTGCAGTGGCAGCAGTGATGAAGACGCTGTGCCGGTCTGTTGTGGTGAAGAGAAAGCTGAGTGTAAAAGTGAAGCTCTCAATTTACCGGTCGACCTACGCCCCTACCCTCACCTATGGTCACGAGCTGTGGGTAGTGACCAAAAGACGAGATCGCGAATACAAGAGGCAGAAATTGGCTTCCTCCGAAGGGTGGCTGGCCTCTCCCATAGAGATAGGGTGAGAAGTTCGGCCATTCAAGAGGGGCTCAGAGTAGAGCCGCTGCTCCTCCACATCGAAAGGAGCCAGTTGAGGTGGTTCAGGCATATGACAAAGATGCCCCCTGGGTGCCTCCTGGGTGAGGCATGTCCCACTGGGAGGAGGCCCCGGGGCAGACCCAGGACACGCTGGAGAGATTATATCTCTTGGCTGGCCTGGGAACGCCTTGGTGTTCCCCCGGATAAGCTGGGGAGAGGGAGGTCTGGGCTTCTCTGCTTGGGCTGCTGTCGCTGCGACCTGGCCCCGGATAAGGCGAAGAAAATGGATGGATGGCTCTATACATTTATCAATCAACCACTACTTTTTCCTAGTAGTAGGGAGATTGCTGTCCTAGCTTTACTCTAGTGTGACTAAGATGTGATTAACATTGACTCTTTGTAGAGAACATGAATAAAATCTGAATACAGTTTCTGTTTAAATATTTCAGTCAGGGCCGAAATAATGTACAGACTAAGCGACTGATCAATATCCCTATCCCTAGTGTGGTTTAATGAACATGTTTAGACTTCTCTCTTGAACTCAGAGTCCAGGATTCACTGTCTTTGTAATGAGCACCATCAGCATGATCATATAATCCCGATCAAACACTCACTTATCCTCCTGCATGATATACGGGCAAAGGGAATGTGGGGCAGAACGGAAACTTGGCTCCAACAGTGAATACAAAACAGCACGTGGGTTGAATGGTAGAAAAGTAGGGCTATGGGGGTTGGCCGTTTTCTTACTTTTCTATCCCTCACATGAGTAGCGCTTTGATCAGCAGCAAAGTTATCTCTTTCAACCCTCCATCTTTTCCTTCTCCTGATCGTCATCTGTCATTACACTGTCAGTCATCGTTGTGTTATCAAGCGACGATTGCGTGCAGATAGCCTCAAAGTCACCTTTATCGTTGCAGATCAAAGTCGCAGTGAGCGACTGAAGTCCACTGACTGATGTTTGTGGCCCTAAGAGTTAAAACGCTTTCATTGTGTCGAAGAAGTGACTGATAGCAAGAACGCACCACCTTCTTGGCGATTGCGCTGCATTTCATCATGCGTGAGCTTTGTTGGTATCAGTTAAACAGCAGCAGACTTGCGCATAGATTTTAAAAGTTGAAATGACAATTGCTGACTGACTGGTTATGGGTGTTTTTTGAATCTCGAGCTGTCAGTAACATGGTGGCAGGTCTCTGACTCGCGATGGCTGTCTATGGCAGGAGACATCACCACACTCCTGCATCAGTTAAGGACAACTGCAACTCTATGTAAACTGTTACATTGTTCTGCTGCCAAGCAAGAATCACAATTGAGATTTCACCACATCCCTTCTCACAAAGCATTTCTTTATGTTTCTGACACTGTAAATTCAGGAATAAAACCCCTAATCCCTTTCTACCTAGATCCTCTCCCCAATGGAGGAGACATACAGCAGATATAAGAGGGATTGAAATGCTGACGTTGAGCAATATTGTCTGCAACATCTGTATGTGCTTACTATCGAAGTGCACTGAACATCACAAAAAGGATTTAATATGCATGAGACCGGAGTATTGTGCTTAGAGGAGGAAACGGCATTTCTTCTGTTTCAGAATAAAAGAAAAGAAATAAATAAACACACCAAGTTTATTACCTAGTACACATAAAATTAAAAAAAATTTTTTTTACAGTGAGATCAAATCCCATCAAATTTTCAAATCTTTACATTACAAATTTAGACAAAATTCTAAATTCCGATAAAATTCAGAGTAAAAAAACAACAATTCTATTCAGTTTTATTTATGTAGCATAAAATCATATGTACAGTAGTCTCAAGGAGATTTATTATTTTCAAGAAAAGACTCAAGAATATTACAGAAAAAAAAAACAGAGAAAACCCCAACAATCAGATGATTTGGCGACAGTGAGAAGGAAAAACTCCTTTTTAACAGGAAGAAACCTCTGGCAGAACCAGGCTCAGGGAGGAGCAGCCATCTGCCGCATCTTATTTGGAGTGAGGGGAGGAAGACGGGACAAAAAAAAAAAACATGCTGTGGAGGAGAGCCAGAGATTATTAATAACTTGTGATTGAACCCTACTCAAAATCACATTTAGATGTGAAAGGTGAAGTTAAAAGCATGCAAGAGATTAAAGGAGCAAAGTGGGAGAGGAGCTCCGGCAGATTCCCAACGCAATATCTGTTGAGAAGAATGCAGTAATAGAGCAGCAAGAATGCTGTGCAGAACGCTCAGTCTCTAAGGCCTTAATTTGTGTATGCAAATAAAATCAAGGCCGCTTCTCACACTTCTCATGCTATTCCACGCACATGACCTACACTTCCTTCCTGAATTTTGATTAATGTTTTCCCACATCTTGGTTGATTTTGTGGCCACCAGACACATGTGCTCTGCTGCAACTAGTTGATTATGCGGCCTTGATCATTGATTGGAATCGCTCCCACTCACGGGTCTCTGATTATGTCGGGAACAAACTTGGAAAGATGCATAAATGACGTAAGCCTTCCTCAAGAGATTTTACCACAGGAAAAAAAAGGAGAAATAAATTTGCTGAATTTTTACTTCTCTGGAAAACATAAAGAAGCATCCACCTGTTGAATGAGGTTAGTATGAAAATCTTTTATGTGCACATGTACTGGAGAGGCAACAACAAGACAACCCCTAAAAAAGGGAACGGTTTAGCAGGTGGTCGCCACGCACCATTGTTCTCTCCTGATCCCAGGTGACTGATGTTTCTCTAGTTCAGATTTTTTCTATTCTAGTTGCTGTTATTAGCATGAAGCAGCACTTGCAGAACATTCTGGTTGCACGGGTAGTCCAGCTCTTCCAGGATGGCACATCCAATACATGCTCTTTGTTTTACTGTGTCTTCCAGCACAGGCTCAAGAACATGGAGGAGATCATGGGAGACAGGCCATTGCACAAGGAGAGCTGACAGAGCCGTGAAAGGGCATTAACCCAGCAGCAGGACCGGTATCTGCTCCTTTTTGTGAAGAGCAACAGGAAAAGACTGCCAGAGCCTTCCAAAATGACCTCCAGCAGGCTACGCATGTGCTTCCTTTAATCTGGTGTAAGATTTGAGTGGAGAGAATACAACTTCGCCACGTAAGCCTATCTTACATGGCAAAGCCCTCTAATAGACTGCAGCATTTGACATGGGAGTACTCAACTAAAGACCTGTTAATTAGAGCTATAGAGCAACAGGCGCAGAGCATACCAGTAACCTAATTCACTCCTACTCCTGACGAGATGATGATTATGAAACTGTTGTGACACAGTGTGGACCTTTGATGGAAAGCCTGAGTGTCAAAAGGTATCTCCAGGCAAGCCACAAGACTAATGGTACTCAAAGCTTTCTAGCATCTGTTGGGATCTTGCTTCTAATCTGACTTCTGTTGACCAGTCATGTTTGAGCAGGCTTTGGCTGCATGCAGGTAAACAGTTGGTGCAGAGGAAGAAGGGCCTGCTTTTGCCAGAATGCAGTGTCAGAACTATTGGCTATTGAAGTCTTAACTAAATATCTGTTTTTCTGTTTAAAGCTTGAATGTAATTTTCCTGGTGCTGTACTCCGGTCTGTGTGCTGGCCTTAGTGTGGATTCCATTTTTAAGCATTTTATGGCAAAGATGGACTTGATTATGTTAATTTTATTACTCGGAGGTTACGGTGAACTCGGGCCAAGTGAACATACATCTGCTGAAGAAAAGGAACCCACCGTGTTTACCCTGGAGTCTCTGCTGGAATGGTTCAACCATTTCTGCTGTAGGTGTCAGAGCCATCCCGCTGGTGTCAGGTGGGTTATATTTCACAGGTTAACCTGATAACCTGCCAACAACCCTCTCAGGATTTGCTGTCACATTCAATTACCTCACCTGAGTGGCTGTGTGTTTGTATGTGAAAGCAAGAATGGAGCGGGGAAAAGCCGAGCTGGAGAGACGGGACACGGCGGTGAAAGGAAGGAGATTGATGGGTGTTTGTGCGCTCGTGTATCTGTTTGTTTGCCTGTTTCTTGCTTTCCGTGGGTATGAGCACGTGTCGCCCGTGCGCGTGCCAATTGTTGCGCGGCCCCGCCTGCACAGTGCACAGCCAGCCGTATGCAGAAATGCTGTCAGGAAGTTAATGTAGATTCCCCTCCGGTGGCTTTGAAGTCACTCGTGTCAGCCTCGTCACATTGCGACTCATCATCATTCAGCCGTGTGTTCGCCCTGCACTGGTTTATGAAAACCACCTTTCTCACTTCACATCTGTACTATCAAAGAGCTACAACGTGGAAAAACTGATCAGGAGCACCTCTGATAGTGTGTGACAGTGAATGAGAGCCACTTGTTGGAGTAATCATGCGCTCGGTGTCAAGGAATAATTTCTAACATTTACAGAATCTCTTTGATGTGAGCTCAAATTTATTTGAAAACTTCATCAAACGCTGCAACCGGATCTACCATGGATACGCAAGGGGCCAAGGTCCTGATAAAAGAAATAACAAAAAGTAAACTTTAATAAGTAGACAGTAATTTTATATATTATTATATATATAGTGATATATATAATTATAATTTATGGATATTTTATATATATTTTAATATATATTATATAATATATATATATATATATATTATATATATATATATATATATATCTATATATATATATATATATATATATATATATATATAGTATATATATATATATATATATATATATATATATATATATATATATATATATATAATAATATATATATATATATATATATATATATTATATATATATTATAATATATTAGACAGCAAATAAATTAAGCTGTAAAAAGAATAATGTTTCCAGATGCAACACATCTCCAAATTGATTTAAGAGAAGATTAAACAATCGTCCTTTTTAAACTAGCATGTAGAAATGTGTGCACATGCCTATGTTAATGACAATACTTAATCAGCCAATCATGATGTCGGACCAATAAAATCCTGCAGATAGAAGTCAGGAACTTCAGAGGGAGGATACATGAAGCTTCAGTTGTGACCCCAAAACATTTGTTTCCATAAACAGCTTCTCGTACGCACGCCGTTGAGCTCCCAACTTTAATAACACTTGTGTGGATCCTTCACACCCGCTCAAGTGTTTTCAGTTACTCCGGCTAATTAAGCTTCTGCATCGGTTGAAGGTGCACGATTGTACCCTCGAAATTACTTGATGTCACGGTGCTCAGTATATTGAAAAGTACAACTTGTTCTATTTTGATTGGTAATATGCAAACTAGAATATGGTTCAGGGAGACGTCAGTCAAGCGCAGTCGGCTCAGTCAGGAGAAGCTGTCTTATTAGACATATTAACTAAAAAGGAGGGTTAAGAACAACAACAACAACAAAAATCTCCATCCTGCGCACAGTCAGTGTTCCAACTGGCACAATGAGCCACATGGTGGTTTCTATTCACAGCATTTTTTGGCACACTAAGCAGCACATGCCAATAACATTTCCACTGTGTGCAGCTGTTCAAGTATCATCCATATTCATCTTCTGCCACCTCATATTCCACTGGCATCTCTGCCCTTGCTACAATATCAGAAGCTGTGCTCCAGCATACTGTGGCTTACTGAGCAGTCAAGCTAATAGGCTAACTGTCTGTTCCTTACTTGGGGCCACGGTGGTCTTGTTTTCTAAAAACCAGTGGAAGAGAAGCAGCTGCTGGTGAAGCAAAATTAGACAGTTGGCCCTTTGATCGCAATAAGTCATAAAATAAATATTGTTTTTGCTTTGAATCAGAGTCATAAACAGAGTATCCTAATTACATTCTTTACAGAGTATTTATTCTGAAATATAGAAAAACATAAATCGCAGTATGTTCAAATAAATACCCCAAATATTATGTACAGCTACAAGATAATGGCAGTGAAAATAATCCAGGTGTCACAAGTAGGAGTGATTTCCTGTGGTTTTCTATGGTGCATGCTGGTGGAATGAATTACTCAATGTGCTGCTGTAACTCTCAAGCACATGATAGAGACTCAAGAGAGTCAAGCTCCACACCCACAATGCAATTGGCCTTGTAGTTTTTGTTTTTCCTGAGTCTGCTGATGTCTGAGCATATTTTCAAAGACCTCAGCAGCTATAACAGAGATGGCTTTAACCTGTTGTTGAAGGCATTTTGTTTTTAGTGAATTGCAGATTGTTGTCAGCGTATTTGTAGTCATTCATTACTTTAATACAGACCGCATCGATGGAACGAGGGGGGGGGGGGGGGGATCACTGGTGTTCTGGTCTTCCTCAAACAGTGTAGCTGGGTCATCAGAAAACTCCTTAAGGTGTCTGATCTCTGTGCAGGGCAAGGAGAGGGGGACACAGGATGGCACCTTGCAGGACTGTGGTGATATTGATCCGATGTGCAGTGCTACAGGCGCACGCAGTATCGTCTGCTAGGCAGATAGTTAACTATCCAAGTCACTAGTGACACAGCCACCTTAATTGCTTTCAGTTTATTAACCAGGACAGCTGGTCTGATGGTGCTGAAGCGAATGTTGTCCTCAGCTCCAAGGGTGTTCATCTGTGGCTTGACCATGAGATGGAGCTGGTTGTATTTCTCCAGGGTCTTCATGATGTGTGATGTCAGTGTCATGAGTCTGCAGCCCTTAGGGCCACAGTGGGGAAAGATGTCTTTGACACAGGCAACGAATGGACCCTTTGCAGATTCAAGCTCATGTTGAAGATGTGATGAAACGCTCCACAAAGCTAGTAGGCAAATGTTTTGACTGTCCATCTATGTATTGTATTTACTGGAACAAAAGTTTCAGTTGATGCTGAGGTCATAGGTGCATACATACATTATATATTAACCTCTTAAGCCCCAAGCCTACCTGATCTCATGCCTTTTGCCCCCCCGTATCAGGGGGCGTTGGGGCTTAAGAGGTTAAAAAAAAGAAAGAAAAAAGTTTCACATCAGCACATCCTTTGCAACTATAAGAGCTTCAACTTATCTGGGAAGGCTTTCCACACGGTTTAAAAAACTGCACATTTTTGAGGTCAGACACCGATGTTGGACCAAAGGCCTGGCTCACAGTCTCCACTCTAATTCATCCCAGAGGTGTACTATTGAGTTGAGGTCAGGACACTGTGCAGGCCAGTCAGGTACTTCCACACCAAACTTGCTCATCCATGTCTTTATGGACTTTGCTTTGTGCACTGGTGCAGTCATGTTGGAACAGGAAGGGGCCATCCCCAAACTGTTCCTACAAAGTTGGGAGTATGACCCCGCTCTGTAATTTTACACGGCCAATCACTTCATGGTTGAATTGCTGTCATTCCCAATCACTTCCACTTTGTTATAATGCTTTGGTTTAACATTTGACGGTGGAATATTTAATAGCAATGAAATTAAACAACTGATGGGTGAGTGAATACGTTTGCCAAGAGGATTTATAAGACATGAAAAGGTCTTATTTTTTCATATTTACTCATCCTGTTACATTATAATTAAAGAATACCTCTTGGAGGAGATACACTATTACAGAAATGTGCGAATAAATTGTGTGTGTGTGTGCATATCTAGCAAAGGTTTGCTCCATATTCCTGTTTAATAAATTGAAACTTCTTGCACCAGACTTATTTTCTACCGGTGACTCCACACACCCCTAAGACAACACAAAACAAATGTTTTCTCCTCCCTATTTTCAGAGCCGTGGAATTACGAAACATGCCATGACACTGACATATGCTGCTGCTTTTCTGTCGGATGGAAAATGGGGCCGTTATTTTTTTCCCCCATCGATCAAAGCATTATTGGTTGTAATTCACAAATCCGTCCTCTGGAAAAATAAAGAGTTAATATGTCACTAAAGAACAGACACAATGCTTTTAAAGACTTACTTTTCTAGGACAGTGCATGTGCGTGTTTGTATGTTTTTGTGTGTGTGTGCGTCGCTGGAATATTGCCACTAATTACTTCCACTAAATCCAGTCCTTATGGCATTTGAATGAAAAGTGTGAAAGCTTGTGTAGTAATATTCTGCGCCTGACTCCGTTATATTGATAGCATTCTGTGTTAAGTGTTGATTGTGTTGCAGTTGTGCTGACGAGGGAAGTCATGAGAATCCAAACACATGTAGACAGATTTGGTTAGCATATACGTGTGAAACTAAACTGCATTTGAAGAATGAAAAGAAACAAAAAACACAGCAAAGCTTTATTGGAAACTTCCACTGTACTTGCATTAATCAGTCTCTGCATATCCCAAACCCTGCACTCAGGTGAATGTCAAAAATTTAATCACCACTAAGAATGAGTGTGTTGGTTTGTCTGTGGGCCTTGCGCCAGACTAATGACTCATCAAGGGTGTTTACCTGCTTTTTTTCAGAATGCACTCTAGGAGAAATCCAGTAAAACTTTAATTAAAAACAGATAGATAGGTGTAAAATATAGAAATCCTTATGAAGACCCAGTTTTTCAAAAATAGAATCGACTAACCTGACTTGACAATTTTGCCTGTACAAAGAAAGGCATATTTTGGCTTTACCTTTATTTTGACAGCAAGATCCCATTAAAAATTCATCATTCCGAGTGGACTAGATTACACATGGACACGTCTTAATATTGCTTCCAATCAGAATGTAAACCTTGGATGCTTGTACATGTTAAAGATTTTAAAACCAGCCTCTAAACCAGATGTTGCCACTGGTTCTTAAAGAAAAGTCATAAAACTGCTTCAATTGTGAGTCCAGTTAGTCTAGTAAGAGTTTGGGATATTCTTCCAGCATGTGAATATATGCGCCGAGAACCCGCCGAGCGATCGAACATCTACCAAGCAGTGATGACGTCAGGGAGTTGAGTCATCCAGCCATCCATCCTGTTCCCTCTGCTGCCATCTGCCAAGCAATGCAGTATGCACCAAACTTCAGTGCCCTTCTTCAGTGCAGGACAGCTGAATTTACGCTTAACGCTTCAGAGTGGATAATAAGTTCATTTTAGGGTTAAATTATTAATTCATACATTGATATCTGCTTGCTTTTGTTAGGTTTATAAAAGGACTATACCAGAGGATCTCAAACGATTGTAATATTGTGAAAAAGTTTCAGTTTTGGAATTTAATATAACGAAGGTTAACTTTTGTATTCTGGTCATTTATCTTTTATGTATTTTGTATTCATCCTGTTTGAAGTGAAATATTTCAATTCTGTTTTTGTTTTAATTCTGATGATTATGACTTACAGCTCATGAAAATCAGCCATGCGCACATTTCAAATTACTAGAATTCCTAATGAAAAAATGATTTACAATATCTGACTTCTAAAAAGTTTACAACAAATTACAGCATCACTGTGGGGTAGCATGTAGATAATAAGTTTCTGGCACTGTTGATGTGTTATTGAAGCACAGGTTGCTTTAATGGTCTTGGATTTTTAGCTTGTCTGTATTTGTTGTTTCACATTTTCCTCTTGACAATAAGCCATGGATTCTCACTTGGATTAGCACCGTGGTGCTAAATCCTGCTGGTAAAGGAAATTTGCATCTCTATAAAGGTTGCCAGCAGAAGAAAGCACAAAGTGCTTGAAAACCTTTTCAACTTTGGATGTAATAAAACACAGTGGCCCAACCACCACCACCAACACCAGCAGAGGCTGTGGCACCAAGAATCACAGACTGTGGGAACTTCACACTGGACTTCAAACACCTTGTATTCTGTGCCTCTCCAGTTTTCCTTCAGAAATGCAAAATCTACCTTCATTTAAAAGGTGGACTTTGGACCACTGAGCAACAACCCGGTTCTTTTTTAGCCCAGGTGACATGCCTTTACCATTGTCTCTGGTTTAAGACAGGCTTGATTTGATGACTGTATTTACTTGGTATCAGATCGATATCAAAAGCACTACTAGATACGGTCACTGGTGTAGGACAGACATCTTTGGCTAAGTTTAGCCTGTCAGTCGACTGTTTACCTAGCTGCCAATATGTGTGCGCAGCTATTTACTGTCGAGGAGTATGTATAACTTTGTAAAAGGAGTCCGATAGTCATTGATGAGTCAGTGAAGCTCACTTCTGTCCAATCACAGTAATGCTGATGGGAGTTGTTGAGGATATCTTGAGTTTTTCTGTTTGAAAGCAGCACTGCTGTTTTTGCCACTGTTAGCTAATGTTAATTTGCTAGCTGCTGTTAACGTGTTAGCTGATGTTTGTCAATGTTAGTAAAACTTTCTCTCAAATAGATCTTACATTGTTGAACACTTGGGGAATAAACTGTCATTCATTGTGACAATGTAATCAAACAGTTTATCAAAAGTGTGATTTTTAGGACACTCCAGTCTGACATTAGCTGGTTTAATGTTAGCTTATAACACTTAACTTGTTGTTTTGCTACCTTGTAATCTGTGGATGATTATGATAATATAGGGAAGTATGTTTATGTATGCTTTTGTGTGTTAGAGATTAGATGGAACATCGATGCCTCTGGATTAAGGGCAACATGTTAGCTTCTGCAAACCAGCGCCAGCTCTTGTATATTCTTGATAGATTAATTCTAAGTTATATAAACTAATCAATGCATATTTATGAGTATAACATTCCTTTTTTCTGTTAAATAACCTTAAAAAATTTACTTGCTGTACTTTTAAACCAGTAGGCTCTAGAAAATAGATTGCCGCTCTTTGGTTTAACCAAAGTCCTTTATGTGAAGGTGGTGAGGAGGTTACCTGAGAGACCATTATGGCAGATAGATTTGATGTTGGGTGGGTGACCTCTGTATTCAGCCATTACTGTGTGGAGTCGGCAGGAGAGCTGAGCAGTAGAAGAAGTGCACTCGGTACAAAGTTCAAACAAGTAATTTTAGCTCAATTTCCTCGAAAAGTGAAAGCCGTCTTATCTGCCAGCGTTCTTGTGACCCATCACCTTCAAAGCCTAAGAGTGCTGTGAGAGATCAATAAAAATTCCAACATAGGAGAGAAATGTAGGAGAACAGAAAGAGAGACTATACATTTCTTTTTAAATAAATCCGCAAGGTTCAGGTTTTTCTCTTGAACACCTACAACTTTGAGACGAAGGAATCAGGAAATAGGTTAAAAATAGGAACCACCAATCTAATCAGAAGTTCGCTTTTCTGGTGTTTGGAGCAGTGGAATTTGTGTATTTGTGTGTGTTGGCCACATGGCTCCATGGCCTTCCTGCCTTATTAGTGTATTATTCCATTCCCATCTGGAAGGTTTTTGCCAAGCTGCTGAACAACTGAAACTATCCAGGTGTGAGTGTGTGTTGCCATAGCAACAGGTGTGTGTGTGTGTGTTTTGGAGCAGAAGTGGAAAAGACTCATGCTCTGCTGTAATGTGAAGGGATCAGTTCTTGTATGAGGCCATTGTAATTAGCAATCAGTGACCTTCTAGAATGAGTGGATTTATTAGAAGATCTCTGACAGTGTGAAGACACAGTCATCTCAGAGGGGAAAAAAAAAAAAAAGTACGCCTCATCATAAATATCTCACATAATCTGTCAGCCAACCTGGAGACATATGCTGAATCAGAGCGAGAGAGAGAAAAGCACACACTCAGACTGTATTTTTTATTTTTTTTAAGCTTCTGCCTCAAAGATGCACTGCTGGTCTATGTTTTTGATTCGTTATTCTGCTGAGCAACTTTTGTTTGGGGGGGGGGGGGGGGGGGAGAGAGAGACGTGGTTTCAGCAAACTGTAAATTTGCCCACGCAGTCACGCATAATCAGGCATTAACCAGCAGAGATAGAAGGAATAAAAGAGAAGTAGCCAATCGCATTGCTCTGGAACCACAAACAGCCCACTTCTCATCTGCAAGTAGGACCGCCTTGCACTGATTAGTGGTTGTGCCTGGCAGTCACAGTCATTTCCCAATTGCCTTGACTCACTTTTCACACGACTGTGAAAATGTACAACAATCACAAGTGTGCATGTTCCTAATGCTGGCCTCGCATTCGTCAAGCACATAAAGTGAAATGAAATTTTAAAAAAACGAAGTACTGTATCAGACAACCCAATGTTTTGGCCATTGCATATCATTGAAAAAAAATGAAATAAGAGACACATCCTACTAATGATTTTTGTCAGTGCACCCAGTGCCAGAGTTCATTAGAAGCATTTTCTGTGTACTATTATGTCTGGATTTTTTTTTTTTTTTTTAAATGCACAGCCTTATTATCACTGTTGTTATTATTAGCTTCAAAATAATTGGAGAAGGCCATCTTTGCTAGCTGGAGCAGCATCATTATTCTTGTTGGGTGCACTCTTATCTCAGCGAGCCCCCTTCAGTAATTTACCAGTGACACTGCATAAGCCTGTGGCATTAGAAACAGAGTAAATAAGATAAGATATAGTTACTTCTGCAAGATAAACATAGGTGCCTCACATCTGCCTGATAATATGTTTTAATGGTCAAATGGATTTGTATTGAAGGAAAAGATAATGGCCATATTGATTGCTTACTATGCAGATATTACTGAATAATTGTTGCCTCTGTGGACTTTCTGGCTCCGTGTCATGTGCTAGTGCAGTGTTATTGATGCAGGCAGACACTATTGTTCTGAGTCAGACCTGTTTATAGGGACTATAAGAGCCCGAGTTACCAAACCACAATGGCGGCACTGAACGTAAACACTACTGACACGGTGTAAACCTTTAATCTGTACTGCCTGTTGTGTATTTGTGACTCATTAAAGAAGTCATGGACAGAGCAATGAGAAAAACCCAAAACAGGGATTGCTCCATTTTGACTCAGATACCTGAATGGCTCTACCGCGCTTAAAACTCAAATGTTCAAGAGACAAATCCTGTTTTTCCTCACTTTCTCTGGATCATGCCAACTCAGATGTGATATCCAAGTTACCCAAGATATTTGGAACATAGCACTAAAACGCCAGTGTGTCTTAATAGTCTTTGACTCAGTGTGAGTAGTAAAGGGTCACGTGTAAGACACAAAACATTCACACCTACATCAAATATCGGGAACTCTCCATCTGTTTTTAGATCTTTAAAACTAACCTAATCTAAAATAAGTCCAGTGGCTTTCATCTACAGTGACCTGGATGACTGAGAACCCACACAGACATATAATGAGGCCCTTATATGAAATACCTCAAATTCAGCAGTGCTTTTTAATTGGGTCCCCTGTGATGCACCTCCCAAGTTTAAAGTACACCGGACGTATGGATGGCTAGGTAATGGCACTCATACACACACGCGCGCGCACACACACACACATGTGAAGTAATGCATGATGATAAATGACTGCAGTGCAGTCAATGACATGAAATTCAGTAAATTATAAATACTCATTACAGTGAGGAGGATTTCTGCTGACTGCATCTCACGATGAAGGTGGTTAAAAGCCATTCCTAAAAGTTAATGTCCTCTCATGACCAGTGAATCTGATTACTTTTTTAAAGTAACAAGTAATGTTAGGGATTACTATTGCAAAAAAGTAATTGGATTACTGTTACTTTCCAAATCTGAGCAACCACTTACAAGCCACAATTCACAGAGAAACCCCGCCACTGAACCCCCCACATAGTGGATCCCTCCACTGACATGACCGCTGCAGCACCGGGCAAACCTCCACCTGCCCCACTTCTGCTAAACAGGTGACAATAGATTTAAGAGCGACAGGACTATGTGTCGCTTAATCTTTGATTTTATCTATTTTTTGCTGTGTTTTACTTGCATCTATTTGAAAGAGTGAGCGTAAACACGAAAACACTGTTGACCTCCCTCGGCTTTTATTACCGCTAATCATTTATTTAAGCTCAGTTTTTAAAACCTTAGGATGTAACTACAGCCCAGCCCATGCAGCAGTATATGAATGACTAACCTCGTATTGTGGATGGATTATCTCAGTTGTTCTCCTGGCTGAAGTTTGGTCCTTTTACAGCATCCTGCCATGCGATTACATTTGTTCCTGACCACCGAGAACACTCACGTTAACTTTTATCGAGTGGAAAAAAAGTTAGCTTGTTTATATTATGCTAACATAGCTGTGTCGCTAGCGGTCACGTAGCACATCATTATATACCAGCTAGCCAACTTCAGTAACCCTACAAACGTCACTGCTGTTTAGTTTTCTGTCTTCATTTATGCTGGAAGTGATAGCAGAGCTGTACGTTTTAATTTGTTTCCAAAACCCCGCAGTCAGGACATGCTATATTGTATTTAGATAGAAGCTAGCGAGCTAACTCCCTGCTAACTTCTAACTCCGTTAAATGTCATAAATTCCGTTTTCATGGATGCCTGGATGTTAAACTCAATTGTTACACCTGGTAGAGCAGAACGCTGATCATTTTATTAAAGATGAAAGACTTTAGACAGTTTTTCAACTCTCAGTAATGCCATAGTGATCGTTTGATATATGGACCTGCAGCGGAGTTTAGGCCCAGACACGGCTAGTGACGTCAGACTGAACAACCGGATAGAACTGGGCTGAAAGGTCTGTTGCTTTTTTCAGGTTGTGTGTCATGTTTTTGAAAAGTAATTAAGTAACTAATTACTTTTGAAAATAAGCAATCAGTAAAGTAATGGGACTTACTTTTTGGAGAAGTAATCAATAATTAGTAACTAATTACTTTTTTCAAGTAACTTGACCAACATTGCTTGTGACTGACTTAAACTGTGTGCAGTAATAGTGTTATTGATTAGACCGGTGTCAAAGGGTCTGTTGTGATATGTGACCTGTTGTATGGAGTGAGAGTACCATATAAATGCCTTTGGTCCTGTATCTGTAAGGCAAGGGATAAATGGATAATAAATGCAGCAATTTAACCTTTTGAAGCACTGAAGTGATTAAGTACTGTTTCCAAGCTCACCTGTTTTAACGAGACATGTTTGCAAATACGGCAAATTAATTTCAACTGTATGTGTAATAATATTCATTGAAACCCTGTGCAAGTATCTGGCTCTCCTGCCAGAAATTTACATGTGAACTGAAAAGGGGTAAAAAAAAAAATAAAAAAAAAAAAAATAGCCGCTGAAAAAGTATCGTCACAACAACAAACCTAGGAGACACACCTCACGTCCTCTGCACAATCCATACAAAGTCTGACATTCACTGTTGAAATATTTGCAGAATACCTGTAGCTCCTTTTGTTTTCTGTCAACAAGTCTTTGACACTCAGTGAGGCTGATCACATTGCAGTTAGGGTACTAACTGGCATTCACATTTCACTGGCTGCAGAGACGGGCACTTCATCTTCCACTAATGCCATCTGCGAGCTCTGGCACCGTGCCCGGAACAGGACGGACGAGCAGTTAGGGACCCCGAGTGTGTGTGTGTGTGTGTCTGTGTGTGTGTGTTTATCTCTGTGTGTTTTTGTGACATAGTGAATAAAAACGAGTTAATAGCTGATAAAATCCATAAGCAGATAAGTGAGTTGAGTCAACGAGAGCATGTTTGGGATTCGCTTATTTGAGCTCAGCCTGCACCAAACAGCAGCCTCTTCCCTGCAAATTTAAGCTTGTTGGGAAGAGATAGGAATGCATTCTAGACATATGCAGTAAATAAGTGCAAAAAAGACGAGTTTTTAGGTTCTATGGAAAAATTGGATCTCCATTTTTTGGATAATCGAGAACAGAGCGGAATAAAATGCAGACCCAGTGGTCATGGTTTAATACTCACCCCCTCAACTCCTGTGTGTCATTTTTTTCTACCTGTCTCCTGTCGCTGGAATTTCTCCACCTGTCCACAAGTCCCCACTGATTGGTTTGCTGCTCTCACCTGTCACCTGACTTTGTACTGTGCCCACACAGCTGCTCCCCATTGCTAATTAGTGTCAGTTTATGTAATGAACTGTTGACACTCACTGTCTGTCAGGTCACGCTTCCCAGCTATCTCCTTAGTTCTCTCTTTGCTGACTTTAATCCTGCCTTTGCACCAAGATGTTAATGATTTTAATCCATTATTATTGTTCCGCTTTTTTATAACAAGCAGATTTAAGCGGGTTGGAGTTAAGGTGCTTGTTAAGAACACCGCTCATTAAGTGCAAAGTGTGAGGTCAGTCATGCTTAGCTCCATTGAAATATTTAACCTGACTGTATGGGAATTCATTAAATCCAAAAAAAGCTAAAAAATAAAATAAATAAAAAATCAGCTTTTGGCTGAGCTTAGTTCTTCTTCCGAGGCGTATATATTTTCATGGATTTTTGATTGTTCCTCTGCCAAGAAGAGAATTTCATGAAACTTGGTGTAGTCTGGGAGCAAGGGGAGTAAAGCTCCTGTGATGTGCTGTATCTCTTGAATGTTTAAATAAACTGTTCCCTAAAACATGTGCTGTTAAAGCTTCAGAAGGCAGATATTCGGATGTTGTAGTCGTCCTCCGGCCTTGGAATCAGATGAATCTGAGAGCTCATGTTTCATATGCACTGATGCCACCCTCCATGTTGAAAAAGATTTAATGAGGCTTGCCTGTTTCAGACAAATCTTAATTGTTTATGTAATGTGGGGCAGATTGAACACACCAATACTGATATTTTGTCATCACTCACAACTACAGTAGGTTTTCTTGATCTGGTTTGCTGTAAGGATATCCAGTTTCATTCAGAGGCATTTTGTTTTGGGCTTTTTGTGATCCTGCGTGTGAAGTGCTTGACTGGCTGCAGGCTACTCATAAATGCTTCAGCACTAGAAAGGGAATAGACGAAGTCCAAACAGAAACAAAGTGATCATGTTTCGCCTCGTTTTTTCCAGGTGATGTAGTACTCTCTGTACAATAATGGAATCCTCATGCAAATGATCCAAGTTACAAAAAACTGGGAGGTGCACAAGATGCTGTAATAACACCAAAGTGCAGAATAGTAGTGGTGTATTTTGTGGTGAGGACCCAGAAGTGAGCACAAAAATAAAAGGCAGAAGGAAACTAAGACTAAACTAAGTAGAACCCAAACAGTGAAAACTGAATACCAAACACTATGGATATAGAACATGAACACCTGTGATGTGAGACAAGAAGAACAGACAACCTGATAAAGGGGAACTGAGGGAATAAATATACACAAGGGTGATTGGGGAAAGTAGAAACACCTGGGAACACAGCTGGAATGAATAAACATAATGAGGAGGGGGAAGTGAAACTGAACAGGGACGAGAGGCTGTCAAAATAAAACAGGAAACACACTGAGACGCAGACTAAGACATATGGGCTTGACACCGGGTCCGGGGGAGAAATAGACATGGCAATGAGACAGACTGAGGAGACGCAGAGATGTGACAAAGACAAGAAGACATGAAGCAGAAATCCAAATAAATTCAGACACATAAAAAGAACTAAACCAACTAATCTGCATAAATTTGAACTTAAAATGTCTTCATAATGCAACGGAAAGAATCATGAATACAAAATAAACTGAAGATTTTGAGTTGACCCAGTATTTTGGGTCTTTGGCCCAAAAATACACAAATCATTTATAGCAGTGCGCTCCGGGGTAAAAGTGAGCCAGAACGATCTGTGTTACACGTGTCTGTGTTGGTACTTCAGCACTTACCTCGCACTACGTTGAGAGGCGAGCATAAAACGTTTTTTAAGCGGCAGCTTATTTCAAATGGAACATTTCTATCAGCTCAACAAATATCAGCAAATGCACAAAGTATTTGTGTGCAGTTTGTTGCAAGCTGGAGGCCCAGCTGGGAGAGAAAGGAATGAGAGATAACTTCTTCGCAGTGATGGAAAAAGAGATGTACAAAAAGACAAGAAAGGAGAGAAAGAAGAGACGGTAGGTACTGCTCAGTGACATTTTATATCTGATACTGGCTCTGCATAAGATGTGGAGTTATGTTTTTTCATATTGTGAAATGTGCTGCAAAACAAACTGAGATATGCTAACTCTGCTCTACTCTACTCTAAATCTACAGAGAGCAGTAAACTTCAGAGCAGCAGCAGGAACGGCACAGGTCAGCTGATTACAGTCTACACAAAGCTCACTTTGACCACTATTTCAGAGAGCTGATAGACACTGTGCCAAATGTATTTGCATATGAAAAACTGGAAAATGTGTAATGGCCTTCACTCTCAAATCAAACGCACAATAGCAACATGGGCAGAGCACAGGCTTCACGCACAGCCCTACTGTTTTCGACTATGAATCTGTAGAGTGTCCTGATAGACAAAACGGAAACCAGCGGTGTCCACAGCACGGCCTTAATATAGTCGCACATCGTATGTCTGTGTAGACTCACAATCCAGCAAAAACTGACAGTAAATTACCAACTTAGTGAGAAAGTGAGGACACAGAGAGCAACTGACTACTTCATGAGTAATATCTGAGTGAGAATGATGAAAGGTGTGCTTTTAAACTCCAGACACTCAGGAGGATTTGTTTGAATTCTTTGCTCCAAGATTAAAATTTGCTGTGATGGCAGTGATGAAAAGCAGGCAGACTGTGTTAAATAGCTCAAAGCACAGTTTTCAAAATGAGCCGCTCCACAAAAATGCCATCTAACCCTGTTTGTTGTGACTCTTGTCATTTGTAATTTCTCTCCTCCCCGCCGCACCGCGAGCACAGACCTTTCATTTAAGGTTTCATTTGAAGTAAAGCTAACTACAGGGCCTTCATTATCTTTGCATCTACCTGCACTTTCTACCCCGATACCAGCAAACCTCATTAAAACAGGCCAACAGTGAAGTCACAGTCGGACTTCTTCACAGCGAGCCAGACCTGAGAAATATTTCTGTCAGACTCGATGTGGAATGTCATCGGTGTGTTTCATGTTATTATTGCTGTTTTTACTTTTTTCCCTGTTATTGTGGTGCACAAGTTGTTGTCACTGCTGTCGTGGCAGGAAGTAATTTTTTTAAACTCTAATTGGTAACTCGTGGGTGCTTCAGTCCTCTCACCTTTTTAACAAGAATCAAAACTCCCGACACTTCATACCTCGTTGTTTGGTTTGTTTGCTTCATTTTGCCTCCCAACTGAATTCAGTAGAAGTACTTGAAGACAGATGCTTAGAGACTACAGTAGCACCTCTCTCCAAGTTAATACTTCTTCCTTAAACTGTTGCTTAACTTGGAATAATAAATAATTTAACCATATCCAATTTTGGTGGGTATATTAAAACATTAAAAAAAAAACCCAACAACTCACCACTCGCTCATACATAATATTCACATTTAAACTAAAATTAAATGTGAATATTATGTTTTTATGATTATGGTTTGGCACTCAACACACATGATTAAGCTTAATCATGCCGAGCACCTCTGTAATTTTGCAGTTTGATTGCCATCCTGCAGGTTTTGGTTGTTCCTGAATGTAAGTAGGTAATGTGGGTTTGTGTTTAGTGTGAATTTCCTTGTATCTAGGTGGCAAAAGAGTTGCTTTTATACCAGTTTATCACAGTTAATCACTGTAATATCACAAACCAGCTCCACCTGATTGCTGTAATTGCTGTTTTGATGCATCAAAGTCTCTTTGAAGACACCAACCACTGCGAGTGATCGCAAATCTGGTCTCTGTCTTCTATGTAACCATTTCAAAGACAACAAGATTGCAAATTTGTTGCAATAATTTTGGTCACACCACCATCTCAAACTGCTGTTTCCCCTAGTGTCAGTGTAAGTTCTTTTTTTGGGCAGGAAATCAAACTACAAGAAAATTGTCAAGACTTCTACACTGAACATTTAAGTTTTACACATTGGCATCATGTCCTGATGTCAGACAGCAGTTTTAAAAAACTGCCTGCAAAAACACTCCAGTATCGTGCACAGTTAATGTCATATTATAATAGAGGAGGGTCATGTTTGGTATGGTTGGAGATAATAGTGCAAAGGCGACTGTAAAGAGGAGCTTGAGTTCACTGTAATGGGACCAACAATAGGTTCTCTGCAGGGGGAGGAGAGAGAGAGGATTTGCTGCAGTCCAGGTGGAATCACATGGTGTTTATGGAAAGGAGCAGATCGGTTTATTTGGTAGCGAGGAAGGCAAAGGCAAAGTAGGGGGTATGTCTGGTGGAGAGCGGGTTTTAAATGAGTGGTCGTGCAGGTAAGTCTTCCAGGTGATTTCTTCTCTTTAGCCATTAACCTTTGAGGCAGTGCAGATCACCTGGGGGCAGCGAACAGGTGACGGAACGGAATCCAAGCACACAGAGGTAAAAACTGGAAGGCAGATGGACAAAGAAGGTAAGGAGCAAAGAAGCAGGAATATTGGTTGCTAGCTCAATAAGCCCCGTTACTGCTACAGAAGTCAAGATGATCTGACGGCTACCCGTTTTGATTCACAGGAGGTGCAAAAAGAACAGGACCACAAGGAATCCACTCGTCCACCTGCAACTTAGATTCACTGAAAGAAACCAAAACCAAAGAGTAACCCAACTTTTCCTGGCCCTGACAAGCATCACAGAATTCATGAAAGAATAAATAATCATTCTCTGCACAGACACTTTATAAACAATGATAAACCACATTTACTTCATATTTGCTGGCCCAAATTGGGACTTAGTTAATAAAAATTTGAGAACCCAATCTTTTCATCAGTCCTTCAGTGTGTGTTTGTAAACCTAACTGAGAAGCTGAAATTACTTCCTATATAACACCTTTATTTTCTTCACACAGCTTTTCCCTTACGCCTTATTTTTGCATATTATGGGGAGAAGCTGAAGCAGAAACCAGCTATGCACACATACTGCACCACACGATTTAGGCTCCTGGCATACGCTGAAGAACTACACAACCAGCAGAATGCAAATTAGCATGCTTTCATCATGTAGCGCTACATTCCTTGTCTCACCTTTGCATTAATATATAATATGTGTTTTCATTTGTGCAAATTTTTTCCTGTATTCAAACAGCTGAAAAGCAAAAACAATGTGAAGGAATAAACCATTCCTGTAGTGCATTGGTAGTAGGAGGTCTGAGGTGTTTACACTGTGTGTGTGTGTGTGTGTGTGTGAGTGTGTGAGACTGTGTGTGTTGCACGATTGCATGATTATTTGTGCTTTCATTGTCTTCCCAGGAAACCTCGGTGGAACTGTGTGAGCATCTCAAAAGCTGGGATGGCCTGCGGATCAGTTTCATGGCCTGCAGAGAAGATGGGCCTCAAGCAGCCTCTGCACGTGCGTGAGCGTTTGAGAGGGGCGATGAGAGGCGCTTTCAGTTTGTGCTCTCCACAGCAGGGTCATTTTGGCAAAAGAATGCTTGTTTTTGAGGAAATGAAGATGGAAAAACATACGGTAACCAAATCAAACACATGGGGTTACCCGCTGTGTCGACCCCTTGGGAAGAAGAGAGCGGCTGAAAGTAGCTTTGAGTCTGATTTGTGCAGATAATAACTATGTATTTACTTAAGTAAGTCAACACACAAGAGCGAGAGCAGGAAGAGGCTGTTAGAATGGGATATTAGCTGAGAGGTAATACAAACTTTTCTCTTTATAAAAGCCAGCATCCAGCCACAGCGGTATCGATTTGAAACAGCGATCCTTCTTTTGTAGTTGAGCCCAAACAGACAGCAGGAAAGACTCTGCTGAGCTAATAGCCTTCACTCACCAGCCTATGTGTAATAAGAATACAGAGATAAAGTGTGTGTTCATTTAAGTTTCTATTGTGATTGAGTGCAGGTGTGTGTGTTAGAGAAACGTCTCTGTAGGAGTGTGGTGGACTGCCAGTCTGGTGTTGCGCGTGTGCATGTTTGTGATAGAGCACGCATGAGTGCACTCGTGCAAATTTGTGTGTTTGCATACGAGGAGTTTAAGCAGTGTGATACCTCCCGGGCGCCGCTCGTTCACCTATCCCCTAATCTCTGCCGACTCCCAAGTGAGATAACAGAGCTTACTCACATTTGAATATTCCGACTTCTTACCTTGAATGTCAATTATAGAGCCGAGGCAGCTTTTCCTCTGCTTTCCCGCTGTGCTTCTGTCACTCCAGTGGCCTGATTGTTTTGTGGGGGGAAAAAAGGACACGTTTCGTGTGGACAAAGCGATGGATGTTTGAATTTGTACCAGCAGATTTATAAAAGGGGCCGACAAGCAGAGGTCCTCTATTCTGCCAAATCACTGATTGTCTTCAGTCCATCAGTAAAGATGAGATGCAGAAGTTGCTGTTTGGATAACGCACACCTTTCCTTTCGGATCTTTTCAATCTCTGTGCAATTTCAGGGGGTTTGATTTGATTCAATTTGCCTCTAATCGCTCCTTCATGCACATTATAATGCGAGGCTCTGCATACGAAGTGCAGAATTGGGGCGATTTCCAGTTACCTTTGAGTGACGAGCAGCCTCAAAGAGGGAGGGTTGCATAAATCTGCATACATAACTCAAATGTATCTGGAAGCATAGCGGAATAAAGTCATTCATCCTCTCCCTATCACGTCTTTCTGTCGACTGAGGACTGTTCTGGCCTCGCAACAATGTAAAATTATTACATTCTTCATCATATTTATTATGGTGCAGCTAAAGCTGCAATGGAGCCACTTAAAAGACTGTTTTTTTTCCCATTTATTAATTTATTTTGTGCCTCACACCCATTCACACATGCATGCTGAATTGAGAAATGCTGAGAAGAAGCACTGTTATTTTTTCCCCTGCTAGATTTATGCAATCTATTCAAACACAGTGGGAATTAGTGAAACCCTGGAGCAACACAGTTCAAAAGTTATCAAAATGACTCCAATAAAATGTTTTGAAGTCGCAGCAAAAAGAAATGTAAAAAATCTTGGACTCAATTCTCTGCTGCGTGGAAAACGGAGAGACAAAGAGAGCAAGAGGAGATGGAAAGGAGGAAGAAGCGGCGTGCAATAGTGAGAAAAGGCAGCCATAGCGGAGAGGTGCTAAACGTGCCTCCAGGTAAAGGAACCATTGACTCATTGTGTCCTATCTGAGCTTCCGTCTCAAAGCAGCGTTGCTGCATCCATCTGACTCAAAAGAATCTGCTGAGTAACTTTGTTTGGGATGAGGTTACAGCAAACTGTAAATTCTCCCACGCAGTCGAGAATCATCCTGCCCAAACAAGGCAGAGATGGAGGAACAATAAAGGGTGAGCTCATGCCTTCTTCCCTCAGACAACAGCTCATCATGCTTCACCTTTTCTTTCACCTCCTTCCTGTTATTTTTACATTCCCTCTTCTGCCCAGTGACTCCCTTTCCTCCCTTCTTTCTCTCTCTTCCCTCCCTGACTCCCCCCCCCCACGATTTTTTTTTTTTGCCAACCATCTATCCTTCTCTTCCTCCCCACCTATCCACAGTTGTTGCCTTGGTAACAATACAAAGAGATTTTCTTCACAGCTCTGTCACCGTGGCAACGCTTGGCTTTCCTCCAGGCTGTTGTTGGAAGTGCACCTCTTTCCGGTCCACTCCAGGCGGCTTGTACTGACCACAGTCAGAAAGAGGCTATCCATCGGTTGGAAATCGTTTAAATGTTGATGCAGCTTATCAGGGCCAACTCGGAGCTTTTGTGGTTGTTAAGCTGCAGTGTTTTGCTTCGCTACAGCACTTAAAGCCTTAAATGTAACATTAACTGGGCTGTAATGATTAGAGAAGACCTTTATCATCTTTGATAACATCGAGGTTTGTTCCATCAAACTAAAACGGTAGAAGACAAATGTTCTTAGAAACTGCAGGAACTTAAAGGGATAACAAAAGCACCGTGACAAGTTATTAATCCCTTAATATCTAGTGCATCATATTTGATACACCAGTTTATGTGAGTTTTTGAGACTTCTGCATTATTGTGCTGATGTAGAAATCTTAAAGTCTGCCCTGAAGAACCTAAGAAAAATGGCAAAATACATTTTTAAGCAATAAATGTGGAAACAAATGTAGCAAATATGATACAAATTAAAACTCAAAGCTAAAATTGAATTATTAAGTAATTATAAAAAAATTCAAATTTAATAAAAATGTTAAAAAGGTTCAATAGACTAAAGGGTTAAGGGTTAACTTTAAAGTTTTGTTTTACATTTTTGATACATATGAGGTATCATGGCTGACAAAAATCAAAACCATACTTTCTTTAAGCACGGCCAATCCACACTTTGTGTTGCATTTTAATTATTTGTATTTATTTAAAGGTTTCTTGGAAGTCCTGTTTTTACAGGTGGCCTGTCTCTCTGTGATCTAACCATGAACCTCAAACGCCAGCTTCATTGCCTTCTTCATTTCAGAAACTGATGTTTGACCTAACTGACCTAGCTTTAATATCATTTCATCTCCTGTAATAAATGCTGGCTCTCCAGCTAAGACCTTCAGTAAGAGCAGTTTTTGGTAGAGGACTGAAAATAGCAAATGGGGTGATGAGCATGACTAGAAAGATGCTACTCTTCTTTCTTTTTAACAGTCTTGCATTGTAAATAATGAATTCAGGCTCAGGTTGTAACAAATTGAGAGAAAACATTCGACACATGCGACCTAAACTGTGGTGTGTCATGAGACTCCATGCGGAGTAAAAACGTAATCTTTGCTCACCAGACTCTCTGCTCCACAGATTTTGCTTCGTTAAGTCTGTCGTCTTCTCCAAAATGAAATTTAACCTTCACAGCTTTTTAAATTCATCAGATTGCAGCTTCCACTAAGAGATTTTGGTCCATATTGACATGATAGTATCACACAGTTGCTGCAGAATTGCTTGGTTGCAACTTTCACATTCCACCAAATCCCAAAGGTGCTTTGTTGGATTGAGATCTGCTGACTGTGAAGGCCATGTGAGTACAGTGAACTCACTGTAATGTTTAAGAAACCAGTTTGTGCTGAAAGCAGCTATCAGAAGAAACTATACTCATATAAGCTATGGTGTTTAAATGATCCTTAACTGGTAACAAGGGACCAAAGTGTGACAAGATAATATCCCCACACCATTACACAGCGCTGATACAAGACAGAGCCATGCATATGCATTGTGTCAAATTCTGATTCTATCTTACAAATGCTGCAGCTGAAATTAAGACTCATTACACTGGACAATGGTTTTTCAATCCTCTGTTGTCCATTTCTGGTTAATCTGTGAAAACTGTGTCCTCAGTTTTCTGTTCTGGGCTGACAGAAGAAGCACACAGTGTGCTCTTCTGCTGTTGTAGCCCATCAGCTTCAATGTTCAACGTTCAGTGATGGTCTTCTGCATACCTTGTAAATAACAAGTAGTTGTTTTATTACTGTTTCCTTCCTAACAGTTTAAAGCAGTCTAGGCCCTAGTATTGATGAGGCACTGGGCATTTTCTCTTTTTCAGCCCATTCTCTGTAAACCCTAGAGATGGTTGCATGGGAAAATCCAAGTAGATCAGCAGTTACAGATGTACTCAGACAGGCCAAATTGTCTTGACCATGTGTTCACGCCTACAAGCTTTCTCCTACATGACTGTCAGATTACATACTTGGATTAATGGACAGATATACACCTAACAAAAGTGAGTGTATATTACATGGTAAGAGATATAAGTTAGTATGTTGAGTGTGGAAAAAAAAACAGGTATGTGCAACAATCTGAGTGACCCACTGACCTGGCCGTGACTACTTTGCACCATTTTAGTAATGGTTATAGAGTCCCCCAGTCAGAATTGGTGAGCACCTACCGTACTCCAAGAACAGACAAATTACTGATCAGTGACAGGGTCAGTAGTTATTTGGGCCATGTGCTGGAACTAGTCTGATCTGGGATGCTTACAGAACTTACAGTTGCTAGTGTGTCGATGCCAGATAATACAAGGGACGTTCTTACAGAGCTCATGCCTTGGTATGTTAAAGCAGTTTTAGCAACATGGTAACCTGCTAATAGTTTAAAAAAAGTTACACAAACTAAAAGACTTTTTTACTAAAACAAGTAGGACACTACTTGTGATAGTGTTTAACATTAATAGTGAGGCTGAAATTGTTTGGTCTGATGGCTGACTCTCAAAGAACTTGTTTGACTTTTGGATAAAAATCCACCACGATGGTGGAGAGACAAGTGGCTCCATGTCACCTTCCTCCTCATGGGCCCATAATTGCTTGCTAAACTCCTGCTGGTGGAACACAGATATTGCTGCAAATGCTAATGCTGCACAGCTGGTGCTGAAACTGAGCGCCGCTTGCGAGGCGCAGCAGCCAGTTGGCAACTGAGAGGCTTATTACAACACTAACAGGAGACTTGACATTTAGGATGTATTGTGCCAATGAGTAAAATGCACTTTAGAGATGTCATGCTAATGGGATTGTGTTTTGGCAGCCTGGCAGGCAATGAGACTTTATACATTTACCAGGACAAAATCTGGCATCAGTGCAATGGCAGCTGATCACGTTTATGAGTGTCAGTGTACAATTGTTTCAAGTCTTTTGTCTGAGTGTCAATGGATTTCTTTCCCCCGTTGTCTTTGCTTCATATCAGGACTATTGAAAGGATGTCTCTCGGTATCATCTTGACAGATTAGTTCTTATCCTCGCTGTTATTGTGACAGGCTGGGTACAATGATGAAAAATGTGAAAGATTTTACACAGCCCAGTTCACTTATCACAAGTACTACTCGCATATGTAATGTGCTTTGTTCCTAAGTTAGAAAACAACATCCTCTTTAAATAAGCTCAAATTATAGAAATGATTTAAATACCTGATGTATAAGGGCTCAAATGTCAGCCTACTTAAAGTTGCACAGTTTTTCTAGACTTTGTTTTGTCTAAGACTCGTCTTTTGCTGGGTACAGCAATAGTGAGATGGGTCTTTCACTCACAATTCATAAGTTTTGAATGTGCAGGGTTAAATTTGTTAAGGAACATATTTTCCCCAAACATTTACTCTATCCATTACCTAACATCTAAAGACAATTCACCAGCTTGTTCACCACTTTACCTGAGTATTTTGACAGTTATTTCAATATTGATAGAAAAATCCTGTGTCCATAAATACAGCTGTGGTCAAAAATGTACATACACTCATGATGGAGATAAATGTCTTTGTAATTTTGGGCTTTTAAAGATTTCTGTGAGTTGTTCTTTTTCCAGAGTGGATTATCATATAACATACATTTTTAATGACTTTAAAAACGAAGAACTGGGTGCAGAACTTTGCATTTACTTTGGATTTTCTTTCAAAAGTACACACACCCATTAATATTTGCTTAAATGGCCCTCAGCTTGTTGCAGCGCAACCAGACTCTTTTGTTAGCCATCGGCAAGTTTCTGACATAATTCTGGCTGGATATTTGACTACTCTTCTCTCTGCAACTTTTAAGCCTCTGATTTCACAGCTCAAGGTCTGCATGCCTCATCATACAGAATTTATTGACATTCAGTTCAATTCAATATTATTTATATAGCACCACAGCAACAGTCACCTCAAGGTGCTGTATACTGTAAGGTAAAGATGCTATAATAATACAGAGAAAATGCCAAAACGCAGCAAACCCGTGTGAGCAAGCACATAGTGACAGTGGAAAGGAAGAACTCCCTTTTAACAGGAAGAAACGTCCTGCACGACCAGGCTCAGGGAGTGGCAGCCCTCTGCAATGACCGATTGGGGGTGAGGAGATGGAGATGGGGCAAAAGGCAAACTGTGGAAGAGACCAACATATATATATTTGTTGACTGTGTGGATTAGAGAAAACTCAAAATAAATTCAAACTTGTGTCTTTCACCAGCTGGGACCACAGGCTCAGTTACGATGAGCAATGATAGATGCTCAATGATAGATGAGGGACCGTGTACGGTTTGGGGAAGGCCTGGAAGGGGACTGGCAGTGGCTCCCGGGCCGGGCAGATCCCCATGTACTAACGAGAAGTGAAGGAAAGGAAGAAGAGAAGAAAGAAGGAAAAGGGGAGGGAGAAGGGTGGGGCGTGAAAATGAGAACAGCAGGTATTGGTGAAGGGACCATATATATCCTGAGGCCAGAAGGGGCGTGAATGATATGTGGTCCCACTCCTGAAATTCAGATAATATTTCCACTTAAAGACTTTTGTTGTGCAATCATTCCAACTTGGAAAAAGAACAGTTCAAAGAAACGATTTAAAGTCCCAAATTACAGTGACATTAATGCCCATGAAGAATGGATGTAAACTTCTGTGGCATTATGACAGATAACATGACAGTTTAGCTGCTGTACCATTAAATGAAAAAAAAAAATCGCATGCCATACCTTTAAGAATAGTGCCAGCAGTGTCGGTCAGATAAGGGTTAGGGTCTCTTTTAATTACACATTACACAGGGCCATAGGTGTAGCTGCTCCCTCATGCAGAAGGAGCTCCTACTTCTGGATTTTCTCTTTGCTTGCGGGATTGTAAAGTTGCCCTGTAGGAGACTTTTAGTGACTTTGAATGACTTCTCAGCTTGAAGTGTTTTCGCACAACTATAAACATTTTCCGACCACTGTTTTCTCCTCTTTTCCTTATAAATGTATTCTCTTTTCTGTTAGTTATTGTGATCAAGATGTTTTTGAAGATGGAAGGCATTACATGCATACCATTATCATTAAAATAAAATAAAAAATGACTAGTAAAATGACATCACAACACAATTTCTAATAACTCTGTCCATCAAAATGAAAAACGAGATGTCACCAGCAACCTCTGAGAAAAAGCGTAAAACGGAAAGGTCCAAGTGACCTCACCTTTCTATGTCACATCCTCCTAATGTGACCGTTGTACGTCTGTAAAAGGGATGCCAAGGAGGCAAAATACACCTGCTGAGTGGCACTCACACATTTGACAAATTGGCATTATTAAAAAGCACTCATTTACAATTATAATTTTTTTACAATTATAATTTTTTTGTTATGCTTTTTTTATAAAAAAAAAAGCATAACACTGATAAATGCATTAAGGGGAAAAAGTGCAAAAACACTGCATATTTTAAAAATTACCCTTTAATTTTTTTCTCCTCTACATTGTGCAAATGTCCCGTAATCACTTCTGCTGTGTGCTAATAATTTTTTATCTTCAGCTTTTTCTTTCTTTCTTTTTTTAAAAACAGCCATTAGAACTAATCTCAGCAAATGTAATGCATCCTATCAAGTTCTTGGCTTCCATTAGTGCTGCAGAGCAGTGTTTTAAATTCCTAACTGATTGATCAGTGACTAGACTGTTTCATTCAAAGCTTTTATGAAGTGTCATCTTATTACAGTAAAACCTGCCATAGAGGATGAAACACAGCTTTCTTCTGCTACCAGGTAGTTTTTTGTTTTTTGTTTTTTCTTTACCAGGTATGTTCAGTGCAGTCGCCTCAAGGTGCTTTAAAGTATAGGGTGAACTGTAGGTGATCCTACAGTATTCTGGAGAAAACAACAGTAGGAAGGAAAAACACCTGTTTAACAGGAAGTAACCTCCAGCAGAAGCAGAGTCAGGGGGGGCAGCAAATGAGAGCATAGGGAGACATGAAACAGTGCAAGTAAGAGAGAACATGAAAATATAATGACGTGCTGCATTGGTTTTTACATGTTAGGAGTGAAGAGGTGAGATGGAGTGCACAGTGTATCACAGGAAGTCCAACAGCAGTCTGTGCATGTAGGAGCATAACTAAGAGATGGTTCATGGTAACCTCCGACTAGCTTTATCAAAAAGGAACGTTTTACACTTACTTTAAAATAAAGATGCATTCCTGGGTAGTAATAACATTCCATCATGCCCAAATCCATACACTTCTCTATTCTCAGGGGCAATTCATGTTATTGGTGCCTGATCATTTAAACTGATCCCCCTAAAACTAGCAATCAATGGATTAGCCATTTAGCTAACACCTCACCTCTCCTACACCAGAATTAATTAAGCTCATAATACATAAACCTAGCTGTACTTTCATCCTGGTGGCACTTTCAGGGGAGGGGTTGTTCACAAAATGCATGTAAAGCATTGCTGAGGTTGAACCATGGCAGGAAGTTCAGTCTTTTTGTGTGTGTTTGTCTAAATATTCATAGTTTGCAAACAGATGGGAAATTGACAGGCCTGTGCTGCAGTTCTGTGAAGTCCCCAGTATGTTCCAATGATGTATTTACTCTCCAGTTCTCTGTGCCAGCCCCATGACTAAAAACTATGAATAATATTGCATAAAAAGTAGCCTGTGTGTGTGTGTTTGTGTCTGTTTAAAAAAAAAGATATATATAATGCATGCACACAGTCACAGCTATGACTATCAGACAGGTGTGCTCTTCCTGTGATCTTTTATATTTAAGCTTCAGGCTTTTATATTTATTCATCATATGTATGCACTCTGTGTTTAACTGCATCTTCTCGTATGTATATCAGCAGCAAACCAAATAAACACTTTTTGATTTATTTGACAGTTAAATTCTATAACATTGTATATAAGGGTAATGACTCATATCTCTTGGTATAAAAGACAATGGCACTAACATTTTGCATTAACTGTTCAAGAATTACAGACATTTTTATACACAACCCCCCACATTTTAGAGGCTCCAAATTAATTGGACAAATCCTTTTGCAGTCAATAACTGCCTGAAGTCTAGAACTCATGGACATCACTAAATACTGATGATCTGCCTGATGATCTGCCAGGCCTTTACTGCAGAATCTTCAGTTGCTGCTTGTTTTTCAATCTTTCTGCATTGTATTTTGTAATAGGAAAACATGCTCTATTGATCAAGATCACGTGATTGCCTTGGCTATTGAAGAATGTGCCATTTCTATTCATTTGAGAAACTCTTGACTTGCTTTGGGTCCTTATTCATTTGCACTGTGAAGGACTGTCTGATCGGTTTTGCAGCATTTGACAGAATTTGAGCATCGTATAATATATAGTAGTATAGTGTCGCTTCTATTTCATCTTGCTGCTTCTGTCACTTGTTACATAATCAGTAAACACGAGTGTCCTGATTCAGCTATCAGCCATATACATGTCCAAACCATAACACTACCTCTGCCATGTTTGACACATAATGTGGCATACTGTTATAGATTATGAGCTATTTCTGTTTTTCTTCTGATCTTCGCGCGATTCAGGTACAATCTCATGTTAGTTTCATTTGTCTTCATTGTTGACTTTGACAGTGAGATGTCTGCCTCCCTGAGCGTGGTCTGGACGCACTTTTTCCTAACCAAAAAAGAATTGTCTACTTTAGCTAGACTTTACTTCTTTTTATGACTGTGCAAAATTAGTGATTCAATAATGGCCCCCTTCACTTGCATCAGCATATCTTTACTGCTCATATTGACAATTTTAGTAAAAAGCTATCAAATGCAAGTTGAATTGAATTAGGTCTTCACAGCTTTGTGCTGTATAAATAAAATTGAATTCAACTGAAGTCCTCACTTTATCATGAAAATGTTAGTCAGTAATTTTTCCAATTACTTTTCATCGTGTGAAAATGGAAGGATATCTATAAAAATGTTTAATGCACAACTTTCATTAAGCCCTTAAATTAAAGTTGACAACCTGCACTTCATTCAGAGCTCAATAGCTTGAATTAATTATACTGTGATTCTCTACAGAGGGAAAAGTACAAAATTTGTCATTATCCAAATAGCTAAGGCTTTTGTACATTTGAATGTTGCCTGCTCCCGTCGGGAAAAACAAATTCTCCATTCTCACAATACTTGGAGGAAAATCTGAGACATGCAGGTTAGGCTTAGGAATATTTTGCACTTTATGCAACATTTCGTGAATGTTAGATAGAAAGCACTTAGCTGTGCTTGTATAAAAGGTAGTATGAGACATGCTGTGTAAAGTGCCATAAGAGCACAAATATGGTTTAGAAGTGATTATAAGAATAAGTCCATTTACCAAAATCTTAAAACCTAAAAGAAGATAAGTAATACGCAAGCAGTACTTGCCTTATTAAATCTAAAAATAGACAGAAATTAAAACATACATAAGTAAAGCCATCTCTCCTTTCACCTCAGTGTCATAAAGCTCCTTGCTGTCACTTGATGTGCACATCCAGCCTTTATATTACTTTCATCTTGTGGCCGCAGTCGGTTATTGTCACCTAAAGCAGCGCTTATTTTAATTTCACAAGAGACGGCAGCTCTCTCTATTTTGAGGGCGTCTCCATCTCTAGTTAACAATGACTGGAGCTGGGCAAGCTGAAAGGCCTGCAGCTTTTTACTGGTGGTTTTTGCATGTGCATTCTGGTATTTGATGGTAAACTGTGTTAGACTTTCTCAGTGAGAGATGTTGCTGACACGCTATAACGGACTGCGTCACCATGCAATCCAGGAGTGTAAGCTGAGAAAAGCTGCTGCCACACCACAGAGACTGCTGGCCAAGGAAGCAGCGACACAGTGGAAAACACTCAGCTGGAGGCAGCAGTGTGTCATCGAACCTCCTTCCTCCGCTCTAAATGAAGGCTGATTTGGTTTAAAGACTCACCGCCGAAAGGGCAAAATGAGTCAAGTCACTACTACAGCTTTTCAACCAAGGATACCTGTTGTGTGTCATTAAACTCCACTTTAGTGTGTTTTCTTTTGTTCTTTGAAAGGTCAAACAGAGAACGTTTCATTTGAACGCTAAATGAAGGATAATGGATTCCATGTCGGGTTTTTTTGTTTTCTGTTTACTGTTTATTTGTGTTTTTTAATAAGTGATGAAACAGTGTGGCAGCTTGTTGAGCATCTTCTCTTCTATTCTCTTCCCTTGATCTTAAGCACAGTCTTACTCTTTAATTTCACTTTCCTCTTTTTGTGTGTGTCTCTTTCCCATCTGTTCTCCTGTGTTTTCACTTTTTAGCACAATCAAATCTTGCATATCAAATTCTACATTAAGTTTGGGAAAACCTTGAACTATTACAACAAATATATACAACACATATATATTTCGATGTGTGTCTCTGCTCAGTTAACCTCAGTTATTGTGGTTGTTCATGACATGACCAAACCATGATGTGGTTGTGAAGGAGCATAACATTTCTGACTCTCCACGCTGTAAAATTATTCAAACAGCTGCTTTTCTAGGACTCAACTTTTAATCAATGAGTTCTAGAGATAATCTTAATTGATCTAAAGATCAGATAATCTCACTTTAATAAATGATAACTTTGGAGATAAACAGTCACAGTTTATAGGCAGAATGTGCATCTGCTGAGAGGATACCATGATAATTCAAATCACCATATTCAGCATGCAATATAAAAACAATATTTGCTGGGCTCTTGCCCGCCTCTGGTCTTATCTCTTCCTCATCCATCCACTGACCTTTAAAATGTTATTTGATTATTAAAGAGATGATTGTCCATGTGACTTCTGTAAAAGGAATGCTGTTCAGTGGAGAAAACAACAAGAAATTGAAGGTACCCGCATATATGTGCATGAGTAAGCGCTAAAGAAGTTTTAATTGACATTTCAAGCAGCACTTTAAATTATCTTGCTAAAGGGGTTTTATGGCAGAACTCAGTGTGCATGTGTTTGCTCCCTTATGTATACTGCTGCTTACAGTACCTGTGTCTGCCTGTGTCTGCATGCTTGTGTGTGTAAACGGTGCTGTCACTGTGTGTGCAGGGAGGTCTGGCAGGGCACGCAGGGACAGTTGGAAATAAAGAGTCATCTGACAGTTCTGTGCTGAAATGCACTCTGGGGAAAGCAAAGTGTCATGGTCGCCCCGTCCTCCAGGCACAGTACCTGCCTTACCTCTGCTGCTCCAGCTCTCCTGTCTTCCTGTCTGTATGCGTCGAACTACCCAGTGTCTTGCAGTCTCGGGTGTGGCTTCTAGTTATCATAGGATGTTGCACCTGCTACCCATCTGCAGTCGACGCAGCTTTTAAGCTGCTCCACCTTCAGATTGCCAAATTGTTATCCTCCACTAGTGGAAACCTGTTGGAAGGTAGCTGCTTTACCTCTACCATAATCATGCCTGACCCACTTTTATCCCGCTCACTAAAGTTGCCTGCCTTAGTCAGAGTGCTGGAGTGCAGATCTAAGTTTGAGAAGAGGATGGGTCCGTTTACACATTGAGACACAATCTGAACCTGTGTTTGGCCTCTGCTGAAGACCTGTGAAGAAGCTGTTTTAAGACACTCAGTCTAAGTTTTGCTAAAGTTACTTGTTGTCCTAATTGGACAATTCTGTCCATTGAACCTTCTGTACTTTTCCACTGTGCCCTGTGCTTCAGTCCGCGGGTTGAACCCTGACATATAAAAGCATGAGAGTGGCCATGTGTGTATTTTTGCTGCTTTGTGTATAGTATGACTCATATATAGTTGTGTGTGTGTGTGTGTGTGTGTGCAGATGTGTGTGAGTTTATGTGACTGTAAGTCTCTCAGTGCTTGTTTTCTGTTTGTGTGCGTGTAGCCCTGTAGTAATTAGGTAACAGTCTGGCCTTCAGCAATCCATTTCCTGTCAGTGAGGACAAAGCGAGACCTGCTGATGAACCATCTGTTGTCCAGGTGCATTACTATCTCTTTCTCCCTCTGTCTCTTTCCTGTTAGCTCTATCCTCGTAAGGACATCTGTCTGTTCCAGTCACTTCTACCCCTGGGAATCTACTTGACCTCCGGAGGCAGCTTGTTCTCGTCTCCTTCGGTAATCTCATCGTCGGGAATGATTCCGCCGTGGCTGTTGTTGCCATCTATTTTGTTTTTTATTCCAATTTGGACACACAAACAGAGAACCTACCAAAAACACATAATGTGATAGCTCTAAAGCTAATTTTAAAAGAGCTGGGAGGGCTAGGGGTCATGGTGGTCATGGTGGTCGTCTGGCAATTCTGTTAGGGTTAGGGCCCAAACCCAACCACTTTACACATTTGTACTCATTTGCTGTTACATTTGTCTGTGCAAAGCACTTCTACACTCGTTAGATGCAGTTAAAGTTAACATTGGTTAAGAAGTGACAAATATGATCATTCCTGGCTCCAAAGAACCAACATAATGATGTCAGTGTGTGACTTTTAACAGGTTTCTTCCTGTTAAAAGGGAGTTTTTCCTTCCCACTGTTGTCAAAGTGCTTGCTCATAGGGGGTCATATGATTGTTGGGTTTTTCTCTGTATCTATGAAGCGCCTTGAGGCGACTTATGTTGTGATTTGGCGCTATATAAATAAAATTGAATTGAATTGAAGGCAGCACGGTGGCACGGTGGTTAGCACTGTTGCCGCACAGCAAGAAGGTCCTGAGTTCAATTCCACCATCAGGCCGGGGTCTTTCTGTGTGGAGTTTGCATGTTCTCCCCGTGTTTGCGTGGGTTCCCTCCGGGTACTCCGGCTTCCTCCCACCGTCCAAAGACATGCAGCTTGTGGGGATAGGTTGATTGGATAATCCAAATTGTCACTAGGTGTGAATGTGAGTGTGAATGGTTGTCTGTCTCTGTGTGTTGGCCCTGTGACAGACTGGCGACCTGTCCAGGGTGTACCCCGCCTCTCGCGCTATGACAGCTGGGATAGGCTCCAGCGCCCCCCGCGTCCCTGAAAAGGATAAGCGGAAGTGAATGGATGGATGAATTGAATTGAATTGGTAGCCATGTCCATCTTTTACATGCAGTTTATTTTGATGAGTCTAGATTTTATTAATTTTTGTTCTATTCTTTCCATTTATTAATGTTTCTGTCCCTAAATAACTGCTGCTGGGTCGTTCATGGTTCTTGCCTTTGCTCCGGTCTTATTTCTCTTTTTATGCTGTGACAAATTAAAATGATAAATAAAGTTTAAGTTCGAAGTTTTCAACCTGCAGGCTCATTACTCTTAATCCTCACCCTGAGAATTTCATACTCCTGTGTTTGTCGTTTTGCTGAATAATAAATGCGGCATTGGTCTATAACAGACACACTGTTTCCATGGTTGCTTGGGACTTGGAGAAGTGGATGCCTTTTTTTCATGTCATGTCTGGGTCCCTAAGACGGGCGTATATTACTTTCCCCAAAACTAACAAATCCATTTAGGTCCCACACAACAAGTGAACATGAAAGAAAGTGCAAAGACTTCCCATGGAGCTCTTTTTCTGCTTTCCAAAGCGCAATTAATAAAAACTCTGGAAGGATGATATAGGGATGCGTAATACATTGCTCCTTACTGTGTGTGTGTATGTATCTTCACCCGCTGTAAACTCATCAGTTGACCTACTAAGATAGTTAGCTTTTGTTGGAGCACACAGTGTGATCATCAGGTACTGAGTCAGTCTAGAGCCCCGTACCAGCATGCTTGTGTTTTTCTTGCTTGTGTTACCAGTGTTGGTCAAGTTACTTGAAAAAAGTAATTAGTTACTAATTACAGATTACTCGCTCTTAAATCTATTTTCACCTGTTTAGCAGGAGTGGGGCCGGTGGAGGTTTACCCGGTGCTGCAGCGGTCATGTCAGGCGGGGGTGCAGTGGTGGGGTTTCTCTGTGAATCTCACATTCCCGTGGCGGCTTGCTAGGTGCTTGCTCAGATTTGAAGTAAAATTTTTCGCTGTAGAAAGAAGTTGTCTTCCCACGCAGAGTGAACAGTGGACGCTAATTTTTTGTTACTTTATACGGAATCAAACTCAAAGCAATTTCCCGCACTCCATATTATCCACTGTTGATCTGCACACGTCTGTTGCTTCCACGGATGTCGCATGTGTCATGAGACACTTTCACAAACAAAATCACAGTTTAGTAACGCAGTAACGCAGCGTGCTTACGGGATAGTAACAGTAATCTAATTACTTTTTTGCAATAGTAATCCCTATCTTTACTCGTTACTTTAAAACAAAGTAATCAGATTACTATCTCTGCCATTTATATGTAGATATTCATAAATACCTTAAACATGGTCTTCTAATTTGAGAAACGGCCTTTATGTAAGTCTTTGTGGATTATGTAAATCATGTAATTAAACTGCTATAGCTAGCAGTGCTCTATATTCAGCCTGAACATTTTGGGCGATATGAGAACAGTGACATAGCATGTCATATTACACCACGCATGAAGAAAAATGACTAATCATCTGGTTCTCACAAAGCTAGATGTGCAGTGGAGAGCAATACATTCTCTCATAATGTAACTGCACTTCAGTCAAGCGTCCTGCTGTTGTAAATGAGAGGGAGAGTCTGACAAAGAAAGGTATAAAAAAGAGAACTTATCTATTCTACTTCTCCACGTTATACCTCTTCTAAAGAGCATAGAGAAGAGCCCAGCTTAGCGTATAGTGCGTTTATCCCTGAGAGCCCAGTGCCCACTTTGCCTCTGTCTGTGTCTTTGACTACTGTGCGATCATAACACAGAGACAGACAGAGAATGAGTCTCGATAGGATCCTGGCAGGTCAGTCCAGCTGAGTCACTGAACTTTTGTGTAGAGGATAGTCCCATATTATTGCCTTTTGCATACAAAAATGAGCTGAAGCTAGTTAAAAAGTTAGTTAAGCTGCTCTGGTTCAGCTTTAAATTCACTCTGAAAAAATGGAGAATGAGTGTTTCAGACTGCAGATGTTTTTTCTGGTCATGTGAATCTTTGGGATAGAGCACAAAAAATAGAAATCAGAGCTGAGGGTAAAAGGTTGGGAAGGATTTTTGTGACATGTGAAGTCATGATTCACGAGTGCCACAAAATGCGATTTGGCGAAAGTGTGCCAGAGGGCATGCGTCAGCTGTTTCAGTGATGTAGGGCGTGAGTGTGTGATTTTTTTTTGTGTTAATTTATGCGCATTCAATTAGACATTTCTTCATTGTCTCCTTTTTCTTCACCCCTCCTCATGCAACGCTTTCTCTCTGTGGATTCTTTAATCCCCCATTTCTGTCATAATATTTTCTTTCATAACATCTTCCTCTTCAACATTTTCCTCGCCTCTTTTTTCCCCTATATTTGCCAAGATGCCCCCTCATCTGTAATACAAGAGCACTCTATAATAAATGCACTCTAAGATGCTGATCTTCTTTTCTTTCTTTCTATAGGGTCACCACTGTTTCCAAAAAGTTAGGATGATGGGCAAAATGTTAATATAAAACAGTGTACAACGCATCCAGTGTGGAAACTGCAAGGAAGTTTATTCTAAATGAGACGCCGGCGACATGTTTCGCAAAGTTTGGGACGGGGCTGTGTTTTTTCACTCGGTTGCATCAGCTCTTCTTTTAACGACACTATGTGTGTGTGTGTGTGTGTGTGTGTGTGTGTGTGTGTGTGTGTGTGTTTGGAAACAGAGGGGACCAATTGCTACAATTTTGAGAGTGACATGTTTTTCTATTCTTGCTTGATATAGGATTTCAGCTCCTCTGCAGTTCAACAACAGAGGCTTCCTTTGTGAAAATTTCAAGTTTCCAAGTGGTCCCAGTGCTTTCAGTGGGTGACAGGTCTGGACTGCAGGCAGACCAATTTAGCAACTCAACTCTTTTGGTACAAAGTCATGCTGCTGTTTTCAGAATGTTGTTTTTGGTACTATCTTCAAGTGAGTATAAACTTTGCTGAACAAAGATTGTCTGAATGGGAGAACATGGTGCTCCCAAACCTATAGAATTGCTGTTTAGCACTGATGGTGCCTTCGCAGATGTACACGTTACCCTCGCCATGTTCACTAACATCAAGCGTAATGGTGCTTCTTTCCTTTAGCCCCAATGAATTGGGTTATATTACACAATTCTTATGTAATTTTCTACACCTCAGTGTCTTCTCACCTTTTCCCTTCCTTAAGAAGAGCTTCTTGGCATCCACTCTTCTCCTGAGCTTGTTGATAATCTCCTTGGTGATGCAAAAAATGATATTTTATACTGTAAAATGTGCAATGTTTAGTATATTTTCTTGTTTCAACTAAAAAAAAATGAGAATGAACTGTATTTTTTTGTGACATGCTGCTTCTGACAAAGTGCCTAAAGGTCCAATTGCTGTTGTGTGTAGACACAGCACTGTTTCACTCTTTGAATTAGGTGCTTTTTATGCTTGAATGATTTATAGATCAGTGTTTTGTGGCTTAACAAACAAAAACATTCCTCTGAAAATGGTCCGGTACAAGGACTGGACTGAAAATGCGTGAAAAAGCAAAGAAGAACTTTGACATTTCTTCAAAAAACCTGGGGAACTATTACTCAAGACAAGTTTAACAAAAAGTACTTTTTGTTTACTTACATGTATAAATATGTACAGTAATTTACAGAAGATTGTTATTTTTTTATGTTATTATATTTTCTTTATTTTGTTTTTAATGGCTTTTAATTTGAAATGTGAGATAAAACCTGAACTGGCAGAATGGAGGAGTAACTGATGGGGGAAAAAAAGTCCAAAAAGAAGGAAGAATGATTTTGACTATGAGGCAGGATTTCCAATTTCTAACTGACACCATTACCATGTTACGAAATGAAGCTCCGTCGGATCTGAAAGTTCAAACAAACAGTGTAAAAGACGACAAAGTGAGTCCCAGCATCACTGTCAGACGTATCCCTCCAGGCTGTACATCGCTTTCTCTTCACAGATTAGAGTGTGACTCCTCCTGGTCTGAAGCATTGGAAGGGAATGGCTCATTTTCACAGATGCTGATTTTTGCCGCCTTGGGCCATGAGAATAACATATACGATTTCTAAAAAGCCGAGTGCTCTTTTTACTATATAATTGATGTACAGCGCTGTGGAAGATTGAGCAGGAAAGTTCCAGAAGGAAAACAATCATATAGATATTTCTTCTTGATAAAGGGAACACTATTGCTATTACCCAAATCTTTTAATGTACTTTTTCTGATGCCAGCAGACATTCATTATTTTGACAAATTTCTGTCATGTTTGGAATAAAAACCATATTGTAATGCAAATGACACACAAACTGATATTACCAGTGGGTCATGTAGCACCATGCAAAGGTCTCCCACCATTTCATCACTCAGTTCTTGATATTTTGCTATGAAAATAAAAAATAGGTGCAGCAATTTATTGAAATGCACTTAGGGTCCATTTTTGTCTGTCCTTAACTGGCCTCTCAGTGGAAGCCTATATATATAAAAAAAACCAAAACACCCACCACGCCCCTGCGGGCAGTTTATCCTTCAAGCTTGGGTCCTCTGGGCCTGGGAGCTTGAGGGTCCTGCGCAGTATCTTAGCTGTTCCCAGGACTGCGCTCTTCTGGACAGAGATCTCCGATGTTATTCCCGGGATCTGCTGGAGCCACTCGCCTAGCTTGGGAGTCACCCTACCTAATGTATATATATAATATATATATATATATATATTATATATATATTATATATATATATCTTGCTTTGTCTCCTGCTCAGCTGTTCTTTGCCATTTCTTCTTTGGTCTTCCTTATTTTAGCTTGCCTCAGGGGTGCATGAAACTTCTTTTTCTTTGAGCGATTGTGTCTGCCAGTTTTAGAAAGCAGAATCATGGTCTAGATGCTCTGCTCTGACAAAAGGTTCATTATAAACTCTCTATAGGCTTTGTTTTGTTTTGTTTTTTAATTCAAGTTATTATCTGTGTAGTTATAAGATCCCAGAGCTGACAGTGGTAATAACCATGTTGGGAACTGTCACCTTTCTAGTGGCATCATCCCTCAAAGTGGCCAATCCATCTCCACCTCTGTTTGGTAATCACAGTCTCCATGTTGACATTAAGGAGCTCCTGTAGAGTTTAATTTTGGTGATGAAATTTTACTGGAGCTGTTTACTGGATCCATTTCAATCTCATGCACAGCCTGTTCTTTGCATTTGATCATTAGTTATTATTAATCTCTGGCTCTCTTCCACAGTATGTATTTTGTCTTGTCTACCTCCCCGCACCCCCACCTGGTTGCAACAGATGGTTGCTCCTCCCTGAGCCTGGTTCTGCGGCAGGTTTCTTCCTGTTAAAAGGGAGTTTTTCCTTCCCACTGTTGCCAAGTGCTTGCTCAGAGGGGGACTTTTGTTATTTGGGGCTATATAAATAAAACTGATTAGAAACTGAATTGTTCTTGATGCTGTTCTGTGCTCCTCTGTCTGGCTGGATGATGCTGCCCAGGTAAGTAAATTGTTGTGTTTTTGGAAGATCAATGTCATGTTGACTGAGGTAGGTTTCTCTATGTTAAGAATCCGTGTTTCAATCTACTTTTGCTTTATCTTTGGGCCAGTTTTCCCTCCAACATCATTATGGTTATTTGGCGGGTTCAAATACTGGCATTAAAACAGCAAGTTCTCCTTTCCTGCCCCATTTCTGCAGTACGTGCTCTGATTCCAAGAGAACTCTGATCTAAACATCATGTAGTCACACGACGAATCTTTGGTCTTTTCCTTTTTCTTTTTTGCTCTTGTTTTTTTCTTTCTTTTTTCTTTGCTGGTTAGTTTGTTCAACCGTTTCTCAGGGAAAATCAATTAAATACCCACATGAAAAACTCATGACTTTGACGAGGTCACAAAATGTTGACGGAGGAATGTTTAAAGGATTAATGACAAAATAAATAACAACATTGACATTTGCTGTTGTTTTAAGCACAAAACTTTGAATTGGCATTATGAGATTTAATCATGTTGTAGTTTTAAAGTTGGAGAGCTTGTTGTACATGGTTTTTTTTTCCCACAAGTGGAACACTGCAAAAGGCAAATAACTCATAAACAGAAAACACTCATCAGTGTTCAGTTTTTACAGTAAAAAATGCAGCTGTTTGATATTAATGTAATATAATGCATCTATATGAATCTTTACTAATGCATGCACATTGAGATAAAAGGTTGATAATTGTACACACAGATCACAGTTTCTTCGTAAGTATGCTGATGAGTGTAGGATGACCAGTCCATCCTTCAAATAAATGTGGCTTTGGGAGGGAGAATGTGTTGTTTTAAAGGAAGCCCATTCCTCCCATGCCGAGCCTGATGAAAGGTACAGTCAGTAGTGTGCTGTATGCATTCATTAATATACATTTATTAGTGCGTAATTACATCTTCCAACAAATGGGTGTGTTCTTTTAAATGTAAACCATTATAAAAACATTGCACCAGTTTGTGGAGACTGCCATGTTGCCCCACCATTTTGAATATAGTGGCTGAGATGGGCATGGTCATTCTGCCTCATCATGTTTTACATAGCTAGAAGCCGGTCACATAATTGGTGCACTAAGTTGGAGAAGAGCATTTGTGTGCCATGGAGGCAAATTTTAATTTATATCTGCACCTTTAGTCTCAAGATATGAAGGTTTATACCTATGTTTTATCATCTGAGAAGGGATCCTCTTCACCAAAGAAGAGAAAACACAAAGGAAAGAGACAATGCAACCAATCTCTAACACATGAAAACATGCATAAACATGCTTATTTATTGCAGATATTGTCCCAGTTACTTATTGTTTTCAGATTAGAAATGTGACCCTCCTGTCTCTGCACAGTTAACAAGGAGCTAGCTAAACAACGACAGCTAGTTATAAGCTAACAATAAGCTAACAATACCCCAGTCATCAGACAAAAATGAGCTTCTCTGACTCCACATCTTGCGTTGGACTCCTTTCACAAACTTTTTGAGCCATTACAGCAGTATTAGTATTTGGGAATTAAGTTAGATTTTTTGACTTAAGCGTAGATGCTACAATAGCAAAACAAAAGTTAGCCTTTTTAAGGAAGCTGCAAAGTTTTGAAGACATGTCACTTATGCAGATGTTTTATTTTTCTTTCACTGATGGTTTCATTTTCTATGATTTGCTGGTTAAATGTTAAAAACAGACACAATCATGATATGTCGTGACATGCTTTAAGATTTCCAGTGCCATGTGTAATAGACTTCAGCATCCATGCACAATAAGGTTCTTTTTAATGGTGCAAACCATCATTTCAGATCCTCAGCATCTTTTAGATGTTGAGTTCAAGTTTCAAGTTTTGTCAGGGAAAAGGTTTGAGGTCTCTGCAAAAATGAATACTAATAAATTCAGACTGTAATTTTTAACCATATCCCTTTCTGTGAAGGTTCTCAGTCATCCAGGTTATCGTAGTCTAATGAGCCTCTGAAAAGCGTCTTTATTTCTTTTTACGTTGCTTGAAGACGTTTCACCCTCGGGGAAACGTCTGGTTTGAAAGAGGAGTGAAAGAAACTATCTATGTCCACTGTGAACGGCCATCTCTGAACAGAGGCAGTGACTTGCGACACCAACTGTCTACTGAAAATCCAGTTTTAAGATCCCTTCCCAGACGCCTTGACGCCCACTCACATCCTGGGCCTTTTGACCTCAGGAAATCACATGATATGCGGGTTCACACCCATTTTTTTTACACCTTGGCTCATGTGATAAGGTAGAGGATCAACAGGGGGTCCATGTCTCTCTTGGGGATCACTCCCATAGGGCTTAAATCTGGGACTCACGACCATTTGACCCTAGAACTGAAGAAGCTTCTCGGATGAGAGGTGAAACGTCTTCAAACAACTTCAAGAAGTCCAGACGCTTTTCTTTCCAAGCTCCTTAGACTACGATGACCTGGTTGTTTTATGGGGACAGTGAGTCTAGTACACGCTTCTCCAATATTAAATTTAAAAAATGTATCATATATACATATATATACATATATATATATATGTGTGTGTGTGTATAAAAAACACCCAGCACGCCCCTTCGGGCGGTTTATCCTTCAAGCTCGCGTCCTCTACCAGAGGCCTGGGAGCTTGAGGGTCCCGCGCAGTATCTTAGCTGTTCCCAGGACTGCGCTCTTCTGGACAGAGATCTCCGATATTGTTCCCGGGATCTGCTGGAGCCACTCGCCTAGCTTGGGAGTCACCGCACCTAGTGCTCCGATTACCACGGGGACCACCGTTACCTTCACCCTCCACATCCTCTCGAGCTCTTCTCTGAGCCCTTGGTATTTCTCCAGCTTCTCGTGTTCCTTCTTCCTGATGTTGCTGTCATTCGGAACCGCTACATCGATCACTATGGCCGTCTTCTTCTGTTTGTCTACCACCACTATGTCCGGTTGGTTAGCCACCACCATTTTGTCCGTCTGTATCTGGAAGTCCCACAGGATCTTAGCTCGGTCATTCTCCACCACCCTTGGGGGCATCTCCCATTTTGACCTCGGGACTTCCAGGTTATACTCGGCACAGATGTTCCTGTACACTATGCCGGCCACTTGGTTATGGCGTTCCATGTATGCCTTGCCTGCTAGCATCTTGCACCCTGCTGTTATGTGCTGGATTGTCTCTGGGGCATCTTTACACAGCCTGCACCTGGGGTCTTGCCTGGTGTGGTATATATATATATATGTATGTGTGTGTGTGTGTGTTTGTGTGTGTGTGTGTGCTGGACTATTGCCCTCAAAGCAGATCGCACTCGGGGAAAAGTTTTACTCTACTATTACTGACATTATTGATAAGCACAATCTTAATTAAGCACAGTAGCAGCAGCTAACAACAAACAAGAACAACTACCAAAAAACAACGATGACGACAGTGACGATGCCCCTAAAGGCTGAAGCAGAGATCAGTGCCAGATGGCTTTAAACACACAGAGCGCTCTCATTGTACAGCTCCGCTCTGCTGAGCAGAATTCGAGAAGGTAGGGGGATTGGCAGGGGAGCAGGAGGAAAAGCAGGTTTTGCTTTGTTTTGGGTGAAATTCCCTGGACTGTTTCCTCGTTGCCAACAGCACTGGCAGCCTGAGTAATTAGTGTAAACTCGCATTGTGTGAATGGGTGTGTCTGGTTATGATGTGTATTTATGTTTTTGTATTTGGATAGGTGTGAAGACAACACTTGCCTGTGGTTTAAACACGCTTACCTGTTTTGTTGTTTATACTTTGCTTTCACAGTTCATTTGAAGGCAATAAAGGAAACATTTACAACTGAAACAGAAGGTTTTATTCTCTCTGGCAACGACGTCCCACTGAAGGCCAAAGGACACATTAGCTCTCAGGCTTCAGCTCTGCGTGCAGAGTGATTAAATATCTGTCTGAACACTGTGGCTTTGTAGACTAAGGCACATTTCATCTACACTGGAACCTTTTATCTGTGACGTTATCATTAATAAAAGGCAAAAATCAAATGTAAAAATTATTAAATATCTGTGGGATATCTGTGGTCCTTAGTTTGTGACATTTAGACCAAGCACAACATTAAAACTCAGGTTATATTCCAAAAATTTCAGTCCTGTTCCCAAAAGTCAGAAGAAAGTCATGTGCCGTTTATCGTCATTCAGTTACCCAGTAATTTGTTTTCATGCTGTGTAATTTTCCAAATATGCAGCAGAGCACAAAACAGTTGGCAGTTTGCAGTCATTTGCTCCTTATCTTCAGGTCAGTATGGCTGCTTAATCCCGTTAGGATTTACTTCATGCAATATTTAAAGCTAATCTGCGGGCAATTTATCATTTCATTGTTTTGATCGTAATTATCATCACTAATCTCTATGACGAATACATATACATCATGTTCACCACCTCCAGTTTTTAATGCAAAGAAACCGGAGAGGAAAATGCTGGATTATCATTGCAGCCAAAGCAGTTCTGATACAGTAAAAGAGTGAATAGCACAGAGTGAGGCTGAAGTAAGTCTGATTAAGTCAAGGAAGGAAATTTAGATCATGTGCAGGATCAGTGGACCATTCAACCAAAAATTAAAATAAATAAATTCAATCACTGATTACTGTGGGGAAAAAACAACACAAAAAGTAGTCTGAACTCGTGAAAATCTGAAAGACTGTAGCTTGATTGTAGAAGACAAGAATATATGCATAGTCGTATCATAAGAAAAGGTAAACATTATTCCCACATCAAGGCATAATAAAAATCATCTGGCCCTAGCATGTCTCGCAATGAGGTAAATACAACTCCCCATGAACAACAACACATCACATACGACTCTGTGCCACTATTAACTTAACAAAAACTGAAAATGCAGAAGCAGTGTGTGAAAACTCAGTAAACTCTTACTACTTCCATAGACATTAAGAGAGTTAGTAGCAGTCACTTGCTGCTAATCAAATGCACTTCTCTAACTGATCATCAGCAACTGTGAGCACCTCTATGAAAGCCGGTCTGGAGCATTCGGAGCATCTGAACAAACTGCACTTCTGGAAAAAAGTCCTTTGAACAGATGAGATCAAAGTGGAGACGCTTGACCATAATGCACAGCCGAGACAGCCGAACACCAGCAGACACACTTCATACTGATAGGTAGTAGTGTGATGATTTGAGCTTGTCTTTGGGCCTGGCAGCTTGAAGTTGAGTCGATCACAAACGCGTCTCTACACCAATGTACTCCGGAGTTTAATGGGAGGCCAAGTGCTAAAGCTTGGCTGAAATTGGATCATGCAGTTGGATGATAATCCCATGCTCAGCAGCAAATCTGCAGCAGAATGGCTAAAAAAGAAAATAATGGTCCAGGCAAAGTCTAAACCAGAGGTGGGCAACTCCAGGGCCTGAGGGCCGCTGTCCTGCAGGTTTTAGATGTGTCCTTGAACCAACACAGCTGATTTAAATTGCTAAATGACCTCCTCAACATGTCCTGAAGTTCTCCAGAGGCCTGGTAATGAACTAATCATGTGATTCAGGTGTTTTGACCCAGGGAGATATAAACCAGCAGGACACGAGCCCTTGTGGTCTGGAGTTGCCCACCCCTAGCCTAAACGCTAGTCCCTAAATGCTAAAATGCTGTGACAGGATCTTGAGTGAACTGTGCATAAATATGTCTACAAACCCAAATGAATTGATGCAAAAATGAAATATGTCATGTGCTGTTGTCTATCGCAGGGCGTATTCGCCTCATTTTAAGATCTGGGCAGTGCTCGATCTTTTTAAATCATGTCCTGATGTGCAAAACCTTAAATTTGACAGATGGTGCGCTTTCATTTTATCATGACTGAATATTACAGGTCCCTGTTGACTTGTAATAATAATAAATTCCATCTGTTTTGTCTTTAAGAGCTTTTGAAAAGTTAGAAAGTCTACAGTTTCTAGCTGCAATCCCCTGAAAATCAAACCAAGTATGGAAAGATTTAGAATGAGCCCTGCTAAATAAAACTCAACATAAGATCAGAGGATGAAAATCTATGACAGAAAATGCTAAAATATAGCTTTTTGATGTCTATATATATTTAAAGAGAACCTTATTAGTGAGGTGCATAGGATAAACTTGTAGATAATGGCCCTACGTGCTGTTGTTCACTATAAAGATGTGGCCTATGGAAATTTGTATTATTCATACTGTAGTGCTTGAACTGATGAATCTAGGGCCACCACTCTGGCCAGCTGAGGCTGGTAGTGATGAATAATGCACAGTTCTGGTAAACACTTTCCAATAGTGGCTCCTGGAGGTAAGAGGGGAACAGGAGCAGATGTGGAAGGTAAAGTCCAAAGTGGTCCCAGTGGTAATAGTAGCATTAGGACTGGAAGAGTGGCTCCAGCAGATTCCAGGCACGACATCAGAGGTCTCTGTCCAGAGGGGTGCAGTCCTAGGAACAGTTAAGATGCTGTGCTGAACCTTCAAAATCACAGGCCTCTGATAGAGGAGCTCAGCTTTAAGAGCACACACACATACCACCTCCTGGGGGGTGGGAGGGAGATTCATAATTTATGTTTCTATATATGTTTAAAATCACTACTTATTAAACTCAAAAAGAGCCTTGAACCAGATCTTGCATGTCATTCTTGAGCCACTTTGTCACATGTCAATTTTGTTATTGTGACGAGAAAACTGCTAATTAAGCTGCATTAAACTGACAGAAACAGACAAACAGATTTATTTCGAATTGACATCTGTGAGAAATTCAGTTGTCAGCCTCAGGAACAAAGCCACAACCGATGCTGATGTATGAGTGCTGCTTCAGCTTTTACTTTGCTGTCGTGTATACAGCATAAATGCATTTCTAAAGTTAGCCTTCAGTGTCCTAACAACATCTAATAACATCAAATGTTTGCTAGGAAGGCGAGAGCCAAGGGAAATGGACAGGAGGAAAGTGGGAGGGGGACTATAAAGAAAAGAAGCATGGGAGAATAAAGACGAGCTGAGGCACTGTACAGTATCTCTTCCTGAGGACAAAAGACGAGGAAACAAAAGAGAATTAAAAAGACACACCAAAGGAAGGCAAAGAGAGGAGCGCTGTTACAGAAGTCATCTTTTATTGCCACGTAAGAAAGTCGTATATAGAACAATGGTGATATACTGTACTGTCAGATGGCAAATCAACAACAAAAGAAGAACAAAAATATCCCTATCAACCCCTCCCCCCTGCGAAAAAAAAGAGGAAAAATAGACAGTCATAGCAACACTATGGTAATATATTTCTGGGACAATACATCTGCTATATTTCTCTTTTTTTTTCTTAACAATATCTGAATAGTACCAAAATACATCTTTTTCATAACTTAATTCCACAAATTATAAAGTCAGTAAACAGTAAAAGGACAATGGGGCATCACGGTGCATATTATAAGCTACTCTGCAAACAATAGTGGGAGATGGGGGCTCTACCATTAAAAATATGCTTTACGTTACGCATAAATGCAGTGTTGGGGCCCTACTTATCCATAAACACATATGCATAAGTACAACAAACTGGTCTGGACATCAAAAATAGAAAACCGGACCTCCTATAGGTAACTTTGTATGTACTGCTTGATTAACACTAAAATGAGTTAATCAGTGACTTATTCTATAAAAGGATATACTAATGGATCATAGTTTTACTGCAAATAACTTGTTGAATCTTCAAAACTGATGGAAAACCCTTTAACTTTGGGCCCTAGCAGAAGTCACTATGCAGATTACATTTAAATGCACTGTCACTGAAGTATTTCTTTGAATCCTAATAGCAATTAGATTATATTTAAAATTACCTTCTGATAAAAACCCTACATATGAAATCCACCATGGTCGCAAGCCATAGAAAAAACGGTCTGCTGTGCTCATTTCAGGCTCCATGTATTTATTCTTGGACTTCACTAGAGTAGCATGATTCACAGCTCAAATAATCAATACATATCTGATTTTCAGCTAATACATGAGCCCCCAGTTTATCTACTGTTTGAAACAAGCCTTTTTAGCGCCTGTCTCTTTAAGGCTAGCCTCCCTTATAAGCTAACTTTCTTCTGATTGGCTGTCCCTCCCAAATAAAAGAACAACAGCAGGTAGGAGGGGCTTCTTTGCCCTCAGTAAGCCCTAGATATTTGATTTTCTTGACGTCATACAAAAAAAAAAAGCTGGCTTACAGGGATTACTTTCACATATGCTGTCCTCATTAATTGATACGTGGCCCCGGTTTAATAGGAGAATTGTATATACATGACATAAAATAAGGAATAGCGTAATTGGTCCACTTTAAAACAAATGTTGAGCGTTACTGGACAACAAACACCGCATCTCCTCTGCTTCTGTGCATAAGTAGAAAGCTCCAGGTGGAGAAAACACTGCACATAAGGATTGATGCTATACAAAGTTGTAAACATAGTTGACGAGAACCGTCTTTGATAACACGGTAATCTCGGGATGTATGGTCACAAAGATGCTGCTTTTCCATTAGCTGTCATGTTTACAACACTACTAAGCCCAGCAAATAACAACAGTAAAGAGCAGAGAAATTAAAGAGTGGAGAAAAACGTATCTTGTGTTTAAGCCCTTTTTATGTCATTCTGATGAACTGTACATATCCCATTTTGCAGTCTTGATGACCCTGCTCTGTCTTTTCTTCGCGAAACAAGCACGTCGCGTTTTTATCTGTTCTAATTAAAGGGTGGGGTTGGGTCTTTCTTTACTACTTTGCCACTAAGAAATTAATATATACAGACAGCTGCGTTTTCCTGATTTAGACTGACATCAAGAACAATCCATGCTTCACATCTTCAGCTTAAATAGGACACAGTGTAAAAATAAAGCCCAAAGGAGCTAACGCAATGTTCCAGTGCATACACATAGCCGATTTTGATGCGAGAATCTATCGAGCTGCATGTGCTGCAGTAATAATCAATAATTTGAGCAACGTAAAACACTGGAAAGAAGAGATTGTGTATATGTATGTGTCTTTGTGTGTGTGAGATCCAACAAATTGTCTTTGATTCACAGCTGTTAGCACTCATGCGCCATGCACCACCATTTTTACTGTATCAATAATTCAAAGCTTCTCCCAACTATTGACATTAATTTCCCTTTTCTGTCTTTGTGCGCCTCTGTGGACTGTGGAGTCCCTGTTGCAGCATCAAAGCTCCTTCCCACATTTCTTTGGGTTTTGGTGATTAAAGACCACAGTGAGAACTAATAAAGCCCCCTGGCCACAGGCCCCAGTGCAGCTCCTCTTCTGTCTCTTACTGATTACCCTTTGTAGATATTTTGCTGAGCGCTTCTATCTAAAACTCTGGTTGCTCTGCTGAACAGGAGAACTTGTTATTAAGGTAACTCCAAAAACAAGAGAGGGGAGGGAGGGCTTTAATCCCCAATTTTTATATCCCAGACGCATTCACCTCCTTTTGTCCTTCAGTGACGCATGTGTGGCCCAAGCTCTTATAATACTCAGTTTGTGGCTGCTAGTACTTTTCTAGGTTATTTTGTAAGTGGGTAAGTTATTCTTTGCTTGCCTGTCAGCTCTTCCTTTAGCCCCTTTCAACACGATAGGATCAATTCAATTCATTTTTATTTTATTTAGATAGGGCCAAATCACAACAACAGTCCACTAAATGTGCTTTATACTGTAAGGTAAAGACCCTACAATAACAAAGTAGTACAATAACAATGAACAAGTACTTGGTGACAGTGGGAAGGAAAAACTTCCTTCAAACAGGAAGAAACATCTGGCAAATCCAGGCTCGGGGAGGGGCAGCCATCTGCTGTGACCAGTTGGGCGTTAAGGGTTGGAGATTGATTATCAATATTAGTTCTTGTGATCATTGCTCGCTGCTGTTTACTGTCAGTTCATCAATAAATTAGTTTAATGCAGCACTGATGTCACACTGCACAACTTTTGACCAGGCCTACAGGGCAGGCTGGGTAGAACGCTAACAATGCATTCATTAATAAAAAGCAGTTGACACAGGTAGTTTACTGTAACAATGGCCGTCTATCAAGACCAGCGAAAATTTGCAGGTCTAAAACAAATGTAGCGAATGCAGTTAGCAAGGGAGTAAAATATTTTACTTTGAAATACCTTTGTACAATTTCCTATTAGGATTAGAATTTGAAATGAGAGTACAACTCTCATGCAAAAGATGTACTGTGCAGCTTTCTGTTGGTCAGCACCATCAACCCACAAGTTAATGAAAACTTCCACACTTTGCACTGAATTACTTTTCCCTATGCAGCAGTTTTAATACCGTATAGATTATTGCAGTATGTTAAGCCAGTACTGACTGTAAAAAAATTGCACTAATAAATGAACTCTTTTTTAAGCCTGCAGACTACCTGTGTCCTTCTGCTCTGGCATTTTTTTGTCTGGCTGACTCGTCTGATGAGGAATGTCAGACATGACTGCCTCCTGAACCCACTCATCTGTGGCCCTGACCCTATCAACCATGACACAGCCAGCTCAAACAAATTCCCTCCTTTATATCAGGTTTATTTGGCTGTTACAATGAGCAATGGGGGAGGTGGGGGGTTTGTTGGTTGCTTTTTTGTTTGCCAACTGTTTCCACCGTCCTACGAATTGTTCCGCTGGCTGCTTTCGCAGAGCTGGATGAGCTTTCAAAGATTTGCCAGCAAGAGGTTGCATGGAGGGTTCACATTTCCACATTTCTGCCTTGCTGGATTAAGCCAATTGGGTCTGATAATGTACGTCCAGCGAACACTGACCTGTTTCTCAACTCTGTCCTAAACAACACAATCTGCCAGGAAACAGGAACATATAAGGGGGGGATCCTACATAGCATCACCAAACACAAATATATGTATTTGTAGTCTTATGAATCCCTTTTAAATATGACTTTGTTTGAATTTGACTCCTTCAAAGACAATAATCACAAAATCATCAGCCGATACACACAACACACACACACACACACACACACACACACACACACACAACACACACACACACAAACATAACTTTATTTATGTCTGTCCATCATAGTAAATGTGTGCAGTGTTCAACAGGACACGCAGTTGTACAAAATAACTTTTTTCTGGAATCGCAGACTCGATCACTTGGAGTTCCTGCGAGAACAGTGTGCACGGGGAAACCAATCACGTCTATCAAGGTAAGGTAACTTATTATGACTCACAGTCTTACTGTGCCTGAACTTTGTTGTTACAGAAAAGATTCATCGCAGCCCCATTTTTGTTTTCTCTCACATATTTACTCTGAAGGTCTTTCTCCTTAGACTGACAGAGAAAAGGATAAGAGGAGGGGGAAAAGTGTAGAAGAGGAAAGAATGAAAAGAAATAGATTAAGAGAGAAAGGCTATGTAAATTTATATGTATATATATATATTTATATATATTTATATATAAAAAGCATAATATCAGTTATCGCTACAAAGGGCCATGGTCTGGAGTTTCACAGTCTTTCATGTACAACAGGCGCAGTAACAGTACCGACTCTTGGTCTCTCTGCTGTGATGACACCTGCCGCTCGGCACTGTGGGAACACAAGGAAAGCAGAGTCCACCCTGTAATGTGTTCGCGACATGCGTGCGCACGTGTGTTAAGTGTGTAGGTGACACATTTTAATGCTCTGATGACTTATTAAATCCTGTTCCATGCCTTCAATCTGGCCTCGGGTTACAGTCACGTGATCGTGAAGGCAGCAGGGGGCTCCACAGCATGAGGGGAAAAATATTCCCTCAGAGCCCCTTATCTATGCGCTCAGCTGGCCTAGGTGTTTCTTCTCGTGTCCGACTTAGAACCTGCAGTATTACTGCAGTATTAGGTTCTCCTTTTACACCTCCATCCATAACGTGCCCAAACTGCTTGCAGTGCAGCTGATGCTGGCAAAAAGCTGTCTCAGGTATACGCTGATATTCATATCCTTTACCCTCACAAGATTGTCACGTGGCCCTCTCCCTCTCAGGTTTTCCTACTTTAAACACCCCCCGGCTTTTTTCTTCCTTGTTCTCTATCCAAAAATGCCCTCACAATCTGTCTTTGTTAGTGGGATGCTGTCTGCTGTCAACTGTGTTTACACTTCTGCCAAATGCTTCTCATTTTTAGTGCAGTCTGATCACTTAAAAAGCATCTTAATTCGCTGAATTAATAGAGGTGGATGAAGCACTTTAGAAGACAAGATTTACATGATAACAGTGGCTGCTGCTGCTAATATATCTTACATGAAAAAAAACAAGCAAATAGGCTTTGAGAATCCCTTAGAAGATTTGGCCTATTTGCCAGATTTAAGGGGATTTATTTTTATGTTTGAGTCATGTAACCCAGATAGATTCTTACAGCTGGTTGTGCCGGGTTTCTTTTTTTCAGCTGGAGCTTGAGTACAGTTAGTGATCTGATCGAGACTAGCTTCTTGTGGCAGTGCCTCGCGGGCGACAGCAAGGTGTTTGTTCTTTGCGCTCTTTTTGTGGCAGTTTTAGGACTTTTTAAATCCCAGAGCTCTGTAAACTCTAACACGATGAGAGGTCAAAACTCTTACATTTGGTCCACTTTGTAAAAATGTCTGGGCATGTCTCATCTTTGCACACTCAAAAAAAAAAGGAAGTCTAAATTAAATTAGTCATTTTGTCTGCTTCCAGCGTGATCATCCTCACCACGGCTACATTAGAACACGGTGGGGTTTTTTTTTTTTTTTGCACTATTTATTAATTCTTTTAGAGGAATAGTTCAACAGTTTGTTGCCTGGCAACCTAGTGTGAAGTCTGACATATAACCCCCCCCCACTTAAAACCACAGGATGTCCTTTTTACTCTTAGGTTTCTTTTTTTCCAGAATAAATAAAGTAGATGTAACATCTTAATTAGTGATGTTTTGAGGTCCCTGAAGGCAATTTCATTATTGTTCGATTGCACAGAACTGGGCTAATGGTTCCCCCTCCTGTTTCTAACATTCATTCCATATATTTATTTATTTTTTTAGGCTAGGTTAATTATCTGCTGCCTCTAGCATTAAATTTAACACAGAGACATATAGAGGTGGCATCAGTCTTCTCATATACCACATAGCATGTTGTCTAAAATGTTTTTTAAATGTGCAATTTAATGTTTTTTGAAAACTTAAAGATGTTTCCTGTGTGTGCATGGATTACATTGGTCTTTTTGATGTAGCTGCCATTACTAAAAGTCAAAAGTGTCACGTAAAAGAGCATTTTCAAACCTATTTAATTTTGACGCCAGTTAAATTCACTGGCATCAATAATTAAAAACCCAACTGTGTGGTAACTCTGTGTGTCCGTGTATTTCTGAATGTGTGCATTTTCATCATGCAGATGCTTCGTCCCGGCCTCCCTGTCCCTCCCCTGGGTCAGCTGTCATCACGCAGACGAGATCAGAACAAAATAAAACCAGTGCCACAGCATCCGCTCTCTGTGCTGGAGTTTCTTGTGGAAAAGGGAGACCTTCAGCCGCACAGCTCAAGGAGGTGCGTGTGAAAAGCCACAGTACAAAGCCTTCATGTCTGCAGTCCAAAGCCCAAGGCCCTCATCGTGTGTGTCTGCTGGAAAGCCCTCGGGAGATTTGGGTGTGAATCACGAGGAAGTGTTTTTTCTTCCAAACCCTTCAGTACTTTGCTGGACAGGTGAGCACACCTCTTGTCAAGAGGTTTATGGGTAATTGCTGTATTTCTCATTACCCGTGATGCTTCAGTACCTACAGCTGATCCCTTATATTGCTTCTCAGGTTTGGTTTGTTAAACCAATTCATTTTTTTTATCAGCAGTTTCCCATCTGAGAGCAGTCGCACTGTAATTCTCCAATATCGGTATCATTATGGAGTAGATATTAGCTGTGAGACAACATTCTAATATCACCACAAGTGTAAAGACATCCCTGCTCTGTAGGCTCTTTGTTAGTATGGTTACAGATGCCACCTACTCGGGGGCCGTCCTTTTGACAGCAAAGGTCTTTTAGAGAGATTTCGTCGTGAACTTTGTTTGTGAAACAAGGACCACTCGGACACAGTAAACCAACGACCCTCGACTTCTACACACAAACACACGTGAAGATCTGCACGTTTGAACATCTCAAGAGCTGGTACTGTATCTCCACTCAGAGATTACTCGTGTCACCACTCCACATGCATCCTGTTCCTCTCTTTTTATTTCTTCTTGTCTTTCTCTCTCACACTGTCACCTCTGTCTTGCTGTTGGTCACAAAGTAGGGCTGTGTGGGGAGGAAGTGTTGGCTGTGGCTGTGGCCTCTAGTGCTGTGGAGCTGGTTCGGTTCCAGGATGGTACACTGAGGCCTCTTGTGCCCGTAGGTCTTCCTCCGGCCCACCGTCTCAGTCCCGTCCCAGCCCTTCAGCCCCAGCCCCATCGCATGTGAGGACGCAATTGTATTGGAACTGTACGCCAGTGGGCGGCCCATTGTAGCTGAGCCGTGGCCAATGACAGTCTCAGCAGCCCTGGAGATGCCCAGGGATGTGCCACCTGGCATGGTCCCCGCCATGTGTGCCAGGGAGGTAGCCCCTAGTCCTGGTGGCTTGCTACTGTGGCTGTGAAGATGAGTGTGAGAGCTGTGAGAGCTGTGAGAGCTGTGGGCAGTGTGACCATGGCTGACTTTGGGTTTCTGGCCGTTTGGCTTGTGTCCCCCTCCTCCTCCAGCGGCTATGTGCCGTTCTGTCGGCAGGGTTGAGACAGAGGAGATGCTGGGCATCTCGGTGACATAAGTGGCCACTGGCTCTGGAGTCAGTGGACCCAAAGAAGTCATAGGAGTCATGGAGGTCATAGGGGTGAGGGAAGTCATAGGAGTCATAGAAGTCATTGGGGTGAGCGAGGTCATGGGTGTCATTGAAGTCATTGGGGTCATGACGTGGTTAATAGGGTTGGCGCTCATAGGGTTTGAAGCCATGGGGTTGGTGGTCATCTGAGGAGTCACTGATGACATGTTGCCCATGGACGCCATGGATGGTCGGGAGTTGCCCATGGGCTGCAGAGGAAGTCCTTTTGCTGGCATCTCTACCATCAGGCGACGCTTGTTGTACAGTTCGCCGTTGTACTTGGCAGCTAAAGGAGAAGAAGAGAAAGAGTAAGAGAAGCAATGAAACACTAAGTGGGCACAAAAAACTGCTACAGAGCAGAGCTTAAATCTTGAATTAAACGATATATACTTTCTTAAATTTGGCCATTTGCCACCATGGAAGATTTTTTTTATTGAATGAATCAAAAAATAACACTTTCAGCAGTTTGCTGATCAGCCATAAGATAACACATCACTATGAGCACACACAGACAGAAAGTAGAAATATAGATATTGCATCAGTTTTAACACCCACAGTATAAGAAGGTCATATAACAAACCCCTATACTTTTTTAGTCAGCCTCACCTAACTGACCAAGCAGAGTGTCAGGACCACTGCTAACGCCTGCAAGTTAGAGGCCCGTGCTGCTACTGGAGGAGTGAAATCAAAAGAAAAGCCTAGAATCTCTCCTCCAGCTCGCCTCTTCCTCCCTTTTAAAGCCAAGAAAACATCCAATTTTTGCATGGTGGGAAGGAGTTCAACATGAGAAAGAAGGAAGAAATTTTGGGAGAAAGTTGTGAGGCTAATAACTAGGCATGACATGGGTGATTTTTTTTTAACTTGGTGCAAGTTTATTACAGTTATGTCATAAGATTAAGGAAAGATTTCAATCAGACCTCAGTGCACGCTCAACTAGTGGATTTTTGAGAATGCCTTCCAAGTTGTAGACATTTATTTTTGCATTCAGTATTTTTAAACCAGTCAAAAATGTTTTGAAAAGTATTTGGTTATCTGCCTTTACACGTGTGTACACACATATGAACTTGAGAGACATCCATTCTTAATCCATCCATAGTTTTCAGTCATGTGACCGACTAACTAACCAGGCCAGCAAAACATTACAGCATCATGATGGACAATAGTAGATAGTCCCTGGTACTGCAAGACAAAAGTGTACTACAAGACTAGTTGGATCATCTATCCATGGAGGAAAAGCAAAGATATGAAGAGAAACTATGAATGTTGGTGACTTGTGATCCGTATTTTGCTCCGACAGCTTCATTTAAATCCCTAAAAATGGCGATGTCTCGCCAAAGCTCCAGTTCAGTGACATCTATGTATCTTGTAGAAAATTGCTCACCTTCCACTGCTGCCAGGATGAAAACGTTTAAAGTATGGACAGCTACATGTATTTTTGATCTTGATGGGTAAACAATCTTATTTTGTGGGAGGTAACGAACACGAAATTATTCATCATTAAAGCAAAGGTAAGTGCTACAAAGCTAGCTTAAACGAACTACCAGATGCAAATTTTATATTTTAAAGTATAAATTTTTCACATTAATGTCGTAACATAACATAACAGTAAAGTTGACCGAGTGTTTTCCAAATTCAGGCAAATCATCATCACAGTGCAGTCAGAGAGGTGCAGTTCTCCTGGCAACCAATCGGTTTGCCAGACACAGAAGCATTATTTCTCCCTCCAGAGAACACGTCTTCTATACTTTGTATAGAAGAATTGTTGAATTGTTTGTCAAAAGTATGAACAAAAAGTCAACCAAAACATAGAATGTGTCTGTTTCCTGACTTACAGACTCCTCTATCTGTTGCATCTTCTATATCTGTGTGTGTGTATCCGTGTGTGTTTCTTCAGCCTTGGAGCAGTCAGCGTTAATGGCTCACATTTATTCCTCTCTCTGTCAGTCAGTGTCACCAAGCTACAGTCTCTCTTATCACTGCGAAATGTGACCTTTTTTTTTTGTCAGATTCACTTTCACAGTTGAGTCATTACTCTTCAGTCCCTTGTTGCCGCTACGTCCTTGAAGATAAAGTTAACACACTCAGTGAGTTTGCTTTACCGCTGTAACTATAAATCTAGTTTATCGCTGTGCAAACGCTGAAGAGAAATAACTAACGCGGGCCTGCGAGCGGATAGCAAGCGCAGGCGTGAGGGTTTGTAGGTAAGGGTGGGAGTGGTGGGAGACCACAGCCTCACTAGCTGAGTCGCTGTGAGACTGCCGCTGGGGATCAAACTTGCTCAGGCGACAGGTGAATCAATCCGGCAGTAGTCAGCTCGATGGTACACGCATCCAGCCGTGTACGTGAGTGGAAACGGAAAAATGCCACTGCTACGCAGCGTGGGCTCAGCATGCCTCTGCATGAGAAAAGCAGTGTCCTGCAGAGACTCGCACACATTATACATCAGGGGGAAAAACCGAGAACTGCTTCGTGAAGTCCCACCGTGCCAGCAACATAAAAACCTTATTAGGTTTAGACCAGTATATCAATCTGCTTTTTGTTAGGCAATTAGGTCGTCTACTGCCAATTTAGTGGGGGGATTATTAGTTCTTGAAGTCTCTAAAACGTTTTCAAATTTCCAATGGTTTACCCAAATTTGAAGACCTTTTTTTAGTATTCACTATAAGTGGGTGGATCCTGCTGTCACAGTGCTGCCATCCTAAACAAAAAACATCCATTAGTCTGGGTTTAAATGGAGTTTTCTGTCTGTGAGGTTTATTTTTTTCCCACTCCAGAAACTCTTTGTAACTGTGCAATGGTGTTAGACTGCTTTCTCCTTCAAAATAACACCGTGTTCCATGCATCACTGAGACGCAATCAACACCTGTGCTTTCTATTAGCTACTATCTCTGCCGCGGTAAATGGTACTATCTCCCAAAGTGACTAAGGGTTGGTAATTGTAGTGCATGACTAAAGCTGGCGATGCAAATTACGTGTGCCTCATTATAAAATCCGAGAGATTATGAAATCTGAAATACCTCAGCAGCTAATGGATGGATTTCAATCAAATTTTGATCATGATTTATTCATGGTATCCAAAAGAAGCCAAATTACTTTTTCCTTAGTGATGCTAGGTGGTTGACATTTTAATATCTTGAGTACTCGAGTAAGACTGAATATCTACTGTGGTCATTTCATTTGTTATATGAAAGCATAATTGTATGATTATTATTAGGTTCTTATTAAATGTATTCTACATCACAGTATATTAAAGCCGGCATCTTAGCATATAACTGGCACTTGCAACATGGATGTGTCTCAAGTGTCCTCATTAAAATGAATGTGCATGTGGAGTGCAGCTGCAACAATCAGCTAAAAAAATACAAGAAAAAACAAAGGAGGGTATAATCTGCTTCAAAATCAGTGCTTAACGTAGCTGCGCATTTGCATGGACAAAAAGGCAAAAGAAAGAAAGACACACAAGACAAATAACTAAATGTTAATGCTTTTAGATGTTCTGTTGATTTCTGTCCACTTATGTGCAAGTCTAAAAAAATGATAATAATAAAACTAGCCCTAATTACCTAGGATTTACTGTGCTTACTGCATTTGGAAAATTGACTTATTAGCCAGCATGTAAGAACAAGAGAATCTTCTTGGATGTAGGACAGTCATTAACTACAGCAGAGCATTTGTACAATAGAAGTGGGCCATAATTGGTCATTTGTACTCAGGCTGAGTTGCAGGCCTGCATCCAGGGATCGTTCTTGGTTGCTTTTTGCCTTGTTTGCTGTTAGAACTCAATAAAGTGACCTTATAGAGATGCACAGAGGGACAGTGGAGATGGCTATTGATTGACAGGTGAGGGCCTTCTCAACTGGATCATCGGCCATTAAAATGGCAGAAGCAATTAAAGAACAAGAGGAAAGGCTGTTATGGGGGATGCTGGGAAAGTAGTGCTTAAGACCTAGTTCCATTTCCAGTTAGTGAGCACACCAGAACATGTATCAGAGGAGAATTATTTAGCTATTCAGATTTCTTTTGCTGACATTTATTTCCGATCTCTAGCTTGGATGCAACTACTAGTTTGTGGACCACTCACCATCTTGGTGTTTGAAGGGGTCAGATTTAGATTAGATTGATTAACCTGTATTTTAATATCAAGGTTATGCTGACTGATTTACTTTTAGGGCCAGCTGTGTGTCCACTTTAGCAAAAACAGTGTTTGTCATTTCTGCCGTTTTGTGTTTCAGCCTTTGAGATTGCCACTTGCACATTTTCTTTTTGTCTCTGTTATTCCCCCTCACATGCATTTTTCATAGCTTGTGTGTCAATTTCCCATCACTGAACTCAAGGTAATGGCATTTTGCCTCCTGGAATCCTGGGTGCCTGTGTGTACAGGTTTCCAATCATTTCATAGGTGAATCTTTGAATACCACTTGGAAAATGGAAAACTGTCAGTCAACCATGAGCCTGAAGGGAAGAGACCTCCGTTCAATTATAGAAATGGAATCAAATATGAGCCCCTGTAAAGGAGGATCAAGATTAACAGCCCAATGGTTCTTTAAGGAGCGATATGGAGCTTGATGAATTGAGGGTGGGGTGGAGTCAGGGTGAAGAAGAGATAATGGGAAAGAAAGACAAAAGAAGCAAAAAGCAAAGATGAGATAAAAATGCAGAGGGCAGGAGATGGCTGATAAAGGGACTGATATAAAGAAGAAAACGGAGTTCATGGGAAAATGGAAGCGGTGGGAGGGACGAGTACGACGGCTACAGAAAGGTACTGGAGGAGGGTGTGAGTGAAGAAAAGTAAAAAGAGGCTTGTAAAAACCCAAATAAAATAAAAGTGCTTATTGTTAATGAACCTCATGAGTAGTTTTGTACATTTTATCACATTAACTTAAATGATGAAACTTTATGTTACCTCCAGACAATTTGAGAGCCATGCTGCACAGCTTTTCATATTGATTTTATGGCCCACAAGCTGTCACTGCTTTCAGACCGTGTCAGTACATTAAAAAAGTCAACTTGCTGAGAGTTAATACTTCCTTAGAAAAACAATTCACCATAGAGATCATAAAATCAATGAAGTTATAGTTGGAAACCTAAACAGGAAAAGTGTGAAGTTTTCTTGTACATGCCAACAATAAAAAAGATTACATACCCCAACTTTCAAATCAAAAAAAGTTACAGTATAGTAAAGCAGTGTATCATCTCTCAATCACAGGAAAACAACTGCTTCTGTTCCAAGAAAAAAAGGAAAAAAATGATCCCCAACTGCTGGCGGATGTCATTACGACTAACTGTGGGCAGAGTTATTTCCTTTGGCTGAACAGAGCTGGCTGGAAGTTTTGTAAAGCGTGCCAGTGTGTGCTGGTTGGCCAGTCTTGTTTATTAGTGCTGGAGTCGTATTAGCCTTTGGGTGATGACATTTCATTTTGCAAAGCTAATTCTTAAGCTGTCAAATCCAAAATGCACCCAGATCCGTGCTTTCATTAAAGATAAAAAGCCAGAGAATCCTGCTGAGTTCTGCATTGTGTTTCTTATAAAACACCGCGTAACTGCCTCCTATCTTCTACAACAAGTTTGACACTGAACGCTGATGTTTGTGTCAACCTTTTCTGTTTGTAGTTAAAGTTCTCTGCCGTGATATACTGGAATGGGATATAGTGAATGGGCTAATGTGGACTGGTTCTTATATAATGCATACAACATTCACACAAATTCATGCAGTGGTTTCTGTCTAGCATTCACATCCCAACTTGGGGTTCAGTATTTTGCGCAAGTATACTTCACCATGCGGACTGGAGCAGATTGAAGCACCGGTCTTCCGATTAGTGGACGACCTGCTCTACCTCCTCAACTACAGCCACCCATCTCCACCCTGGACAGGTTTCCAAGTCCTTAATAGGACTAAAAAGGCAACCATTCATGGTCATAGTCACCCCGCACTCAGTTCAGAGTAACCAGTCAACCTAATATGTATGTCTTTGGAATTTGGAAGGAAGCATGAGGATTTGGACCCCTGCACAAATAGGGTAAACACGCAACTTCCACACAGAAAACCTGGCTGATGAGAGGTTTAAACCCAGAACCTTTACTGAACATGTAGCACATATAGTTTTAATACTTTTTAAAAAAGACTTTGTAAAATGATTTATTTATTAATTTTGACATCTGTAATAGTTTATATGTGACAAGATTTCTGTGTTACCACAAAAAGCTGCAGAAGACAGGAATATTAAGACACTCCGGCCGAAACGAGCAGGAATAACAACAAGTATCGCATTGATTACATCAGAAACAGCATGAATATGGGGGCTAGGATGAAGGTGGGTTACAAAGCAGCTTGCAGATGTGAAATGGCTGTAGATTTGTAGTTACAGCGGCAAAGCGGCAGAGGATAGACAAAGTAACTTATATTGTGTATCCTCTGTTTAATTCATTTCAGTTTTATTTATATTTTGGCATTATTTATTTTTAACGTCAAATCAAAACAGCAGTTGCCTGAAGGCGCTTTATATTTTAAGGTAGAGACCATGCAAGACCTTTATTAGATTTGCCAATTGGATGTGTATTAAATGAATCATAAATTGATTTGGACTTGCAATAGATTGATAAAATGCTACATTTTTGTAGAAACTCCCCCCATCAGAACCACTTTTGTCTACCAGTTCTGGCAGCTGGGGATTAAACGGGCAAGGCCTCTGCCCCTGATCGATGCCTGATCCTCATAGTACTAGACCTCTATAGCCCACCCTGCGGCTAGTGGGGATAGAACTGAGCAGATCCATATGACTCATTTAAGGTGAGCCCAGCACTATAGCGCCATGGACTAATGGCCCCTTTAAAAAAGTAAGCATATATGCTGCACTGGCAGCTAGGGTTCGCAAATGGACCACAATTTGTGCACCTGCTCATGGGCTTTACATATACTATATGCGCTGGTTGAAAGTGGTGAGGCTATATTGGTCACACGGTAAATGACTACAGCGAAAGCTTGCTTTGTTCAGCAAACCATTCTTGCACAGTTGGAAACAATGGGTATCAAAGCACAGTGACACCAACAGACACTTGCTATCAGCTCAAAGCAGTCTGGCCTTTCTCCTCTGACTTCTAGCATCAACAAGCCCAGAGAACTGCTGCTCACTGGATATTTTCTCTTTTGCAGACCATTCCCTAAAGATTCAAGTAGATCAGCAGGCTCTGAACGAGTCAGACTAGCCTCTCTGGTAGGAATAATTCTTAATGGAGAAAAGAAAATAAAATTTACTATTCACAATACAAATGCTTGGGTATTGGTCATCTCTTAATGTTGGACTTACAGGATATAGATGCAGGCTGAATGTCTTTAGGCCGCTTTTTTTTTTTTTTACATTTATTTTTAACATTTCCAAGGAAACAGTTTTAAAACCAGTTTTTTTAGTTTGTATTCTTATAGCATAAATTTCCATAGCACTGCTAGAATTCTCTTGTATCTATTATCCATCAACCTGCCTCATCTGTTTTCCCAACAGATAGAGATTTCGTTCATTTCCCACAATGCCGCGCACAATCCCCAGAGCATGTGTTGCATCCATCTGTTGGGTTTATGTGCAGTAAGACGAAGGAAAAAACTTTTTGAGAAACAGTGGGTTTGTATGCTGCACTCAAACTGCAGCACAGTTTGCGGTTGCAGTGCACGGATGTGTTCAGGGGAAATTGGCTTGTCTGATGAATTTTTATTCCTCGTTGAATATTGGCACGAAATTTTGAGTTAAGAAAGAATGCCTTCGTTCTTGGATTCTCGCAGACTGACACCAAGATGTTTTCTGCTGGCGTTTTAGATAACTGAACAATTTCCTGCAATCAAACACAACTGTGGCTGTGCTGAAAATATCTAGGCATCCTCTGATGTCTATATTCGGCCACTTCTCTGGGAATTATAAAAATAGACCATCAAACAATAAAGTTGCCAAGTTCAGGACTCAGGCATGACAGCATTAACCACTATTTTCACTCCTGTGCTTTTATTGGTGTAATCCTTTAAGCTTAAAAATGATGCGTTCATTTACCGCTTGGTTTTCATTGCTCATTCAAGTCTTTCTCTGTTGTCAATTTCGCTGGCAGTTACATATACTGCTACCATAATAATGACACGTCTTCTTCTTGCTTCAGGGGCGCAAAGTATTACTCAGCACAAACAAGCAGGATAATCTATTACTGTAACATGTCTGGAGATGAGTCAGGGCCACAGTAGTGTAGGGAATACCACTGACAATACAGGATGCATTTGTCATCACAATCAGTTTTACTTTGTGCTGCTGGACATGCTGGACAGATAGGCTTTTCAAAAAAAAGAACAAAACACGATCTATCCGGTCATTTTTCAAATAAAAGGGAGCGAATGCAGATAAATAGCATCCCGTAGCTGTTTATACAGACATCTAGATGCATTTGTAGATTGTATCTGTCGTGAGTGGGCTGAATTCTGAATCTAGTGAAGGCAGAGTACCTGTCTAGCATAAACAAGCTGACAAACGCTCGCTGGAAGCACTTGCGTGTCGGCCTCGAATGAATTCAGATTATGAAATAGCAATGTGACTGCCAAAGAACGTATGGTGATGAGGCAACTTTAGATCAGCTGCTACAGCCGCTGACTCACTGGATTTGGTTGCATGCATGAACGTGTATCCACTGTAATTTAAAATATAAAAAGCTGATATTAAACACGGCCAGCATCAGGAGAAGGTCATCTTAAAGTGAGGGGGGAGGAAACTGATTTTAGACAATGGGGAGGCTGCCCGAAGCCCTCTAAAAGGTAAACAAGGATTATTTTGAACTGGGAGCTTAAACTGTGAGGATGTTCCCATCTTGTAGAGTCCAACAAGGAACACGTGGAGTAGAAGATGACTATATTTATTCCCCTTTAAGTTCTAAACTTTTGCAGAGCCTATGACATTACTGTACCTGTGTGAGTGGCTCACATCATTGGTGGTGTTGTGCTAAACATGGATTTTTTGGCACAACACCACTAAGGATGTGAGCCACTGTTTTTATGTGATATTTTTGTATAATATGTTTGCTTAAACTGGTAAATCTACATTTCCTCTTGCCCATTGTAATAGCTTTGGAATTCTAAATCCAGGAATTTGCTGAGATTTTTAAGTCCCTACATTGATGCTATGATTATTATTCCTTATACTAAGAGGCGATTGTTATTCTGTCACTGATAAATTCAAAAACAGTGGCAAAAAAGTTGCTGGATATGCACAGAAGGCATTAACAACACTGAACAGATCAGTCACAGTAGTTGCAGACTGACCTGAAGTGTAGTTACATTTCTAGGGAGGTGCACGGCATACGATTTCAAAAGAAATTTGAGGTTGCGGCGTAGCTATGGTGTAAATTTCCCATTAAATAAATCGGCAGTAAGCAGGAGAAAAATATTTATGTATAAGCCGTTTATGTCTTACACCACATCCAGGTTAGAGATGCAGTGAAAAAACCACTCTCAATTATGTGTGCAGTGTGCTTGGTGTTGTTTAGAGCCTTCCCAGAGTAAAAAAAACCACCTGGTGCTATTTGAGTTTGTGTTTCAGGGGCTCAAAAAGCATTCAGTAAACTATACTACAAAAAAAGTCACTTATAGGAGCCTAGGTTTTCCTTTTTCTTGAAATTCACTGCCAACTTGGGATGAATCACGGTGACTCCACTAACAAGGCAGGCCCAGCCTTAGGTTTCACTGCTAATCTACACACTGCTATAGTCGTAAGAGTTACCAACAGAACAACATCAGGCTTACTGCCTACCACAAACTGTAAAAATATTCTCCTTCATCTAAACTCCCCTCCACTAAAAAAAAAAGAAACTTGGCAGTCACTCACCTACAGCCTTCAGAGAGGCGTACTTGTTGAGATCCTTGTTCTGCTGTTGCTGCTGCTGCTGTTGGTGGAGCTGTTGCTGTTGCTGCTGCTGCTCATAGACGTGAGACAGCTGGCCGAGGGCAGGGTAAGGGTGCTGCTGGCCCATGTTTGAAGCCGGTCCCACGTTGTTGTTAATCTGGCCACCCTCTGTGAACAGGGACATGAGACAGCGCAAGGTTACAATAACATTTAAAGCTCCAGTCCAGCGCCAGAGGAGCCCTCGCTGGTCAAATGATTGGTGAAACTCTCATTCACATTTTCCAGAATCTACTTACATAACCTAATTTCTTTTTTTAAATTATTATTTTAATACATGATTTCTTGGCTGAGATATTTTGTGCCTTGCTCTCAACTAATATACACTCATTTCTATCTTTTGGGATTTTACCAGTAGATTTCCATGACACGCTCTTACATTTATGTCACCATTACAACTGAAATATTCCTCCTGGAATAAAAAATGTCTTTATTAGTCCAGAGATTTTCTTTGCACATCTGATGAATTAGTCTAAATCTGCCAGTTGGACTGTGCTACTTCTCTCAGAGGTCCTTTATGTAGCCTCACTCATCATGATTCAGAACTGTCTGTCTCAGAACTGCTTTAATATTGCAATGTCTTGAACAAGGGTGTCATATATGAGGCTCGGGGCCCAGAATGGGCCCAGCACAGGTTCAAATCTGGCCCCCTGGAGAGATTTGGAAAATGTTTGGGCTTTAAAATGCATTTTAATACGTTTCGCAGCTTTGCCTGATAAAAGACCTTCCCCATCGCCATTCACGCTAGCTCAAAGAAGTCTGTAATAGATAAACAATGGATGACAGAGAAGTTGCTGTTTTTCCCTATCTGCTACATGAATGTCTCCTTTTTACAACGGGTCCACAAGATTAAAAAGGAACAAAAAAAGGAGAGTGTTTGTGAATTTATCAAAATGTTCTGTTTTATAACAACAAGACAGTCTGGCCAATGAGCTACCAGAACTTTCTCTGTAAGTTTACACATATATTTCTTACAGCTTAAGCCCAAAAAGTTGTGAAGTCACATTTCTTTCATTTACTACAGCACCATTTCCTGATTTTGACTATAGGCTTGAAAGACTGTAGGACTATAGGATTGAACGTTTTTCAGTGAGTGCAAAGTTACTTAAAGGAAATATATCAAGCATTTATTGGTACCTTTAGACTTTTTTTTATCATAAAAAGAACTTTTTCTGTTTTCATATCATTTGACTGTATTTCAAATGCCAACCCTCCAGAATCATTTGATCACATGTACTTCAGCATATTCTCTAAATCAGCAGAGATTTACCAACTGGTGCTCACCAGGTGGTTGCTAACCAGTCTCTACGCCTTCGTGACTGCAGCCTGAGTCACATCAATAAGACATTCTTTTCTTTTTAGATTTCTGAGTGATTTTATTACATGTAAATGAGCTGAAATCACAGCACAACTGTTGTCCTTCGAAAGCAACAGGCATCAGTTCTAATGGGATGCTTTTGCAGCCAACAGAACAGCATTTTTTGTTCTTTGTTTATAACACAGACATTTTAGAGTTATAGTTAGCAGAATTGGGTCTAGCTAAGGAATATCGACTGTGGAGCCGCATCTGGATTTGCTCAGTGTTAGTTAGAGTGTGCTAAACTAAGCATTAGGTGGGTTTTATATCAGTTTGCTAGACTGCGTCATAGATGGACTGGACAAGTGACAAACTTTGACATGGGGCTATTAGACTCAGCTCACTTTGCTATTTCATTACGAAAGAAAACAAAGGAAAACAAAGGTGGGCAGATTAATGCTACCATGTTTATAGTGGTAAACATGGTAGCAAACTTGGAAAACCCTTTAAAACTACATAATGAACAGTTATATGTATTAACAATAAACCCACAGTAAGTGCATAGTATATTTGTTCTTCTCAAGTTTTAAGTGAGCCTCACGAGCTAATGATGACCTACTTTACTTCCTGAGAGACATATTTTATATAAAGGCCAGACGACATCCCAAGGTCTGACATGCACATGCTCCAAAATCAGTGCCCTCCTCAGTCAAGCTAGTACAATTATTACCAGAATATTTAACATGGGCACGGCTGTTCCTATTTTCAATACAAAATTAATTAGACTTAATTTTACTTATAGTTATCAAATGACTTCAGTTGTATCCAGCTGAGGTAGCTCAGTCACTTTTATGGACCAGCCTGGACCCCTGGGGCCCGTCCATAATGCAGAGGGTGAACACAGATAAGTAATGGAAGAAAAATTCAGTAAATTTCCTAAAACATGGGAAGAAACTTTTAAAGTACAATAAGAGGATTTCAAAGAGGTTCATGAAAGAACAAATTCTCAGTTAAAGTCAGTTTAAAAAACAAATATAAGGAGATTATTTTAACAAATACAGGGATTAAGAGGAGTGTTAATCACACGGTTTATAGCTTGATGTAAAAATGTAGTTTTGTTGTTTTGGTTTATTTATATTCTTTTTTTGTGTGTATTATGTGTGTCTATAGTTATACATGTATATTATCTGATTGTATATCAACGAACATTGATTGTAAATTACTGAATAGTCTTAAGGGGCATAGAATCAAATAAGCAAACTTCATCCTACTCTTTTCCAGCATGTAAACTGTGTTGAATACAGAGAAAGTCATTGAATGTCGATGTTTTTAAGGCTTTCTTATGTTTAGTCATTCGCTCAATTGCATATTATTATTTTAAGTGTTTCAAATTTCAACCATTTATCCATTATTTTCAGCCAACTACATATCCCTTATATTTAGTCGGCCAAATTAAACATTTATCCATTACCTTTAATTAGCTTCAATTTAACAATTTGTCTGGTTACTTTCAGTTAAGTATGACTCACTAATCTCTTCATAAATCCTGGGGCAACTTTTAGCACTTCATCTCGCTATTGCTATATTGCACAGAAGCATGTGACTGCATTTCCCTTATTTATTTATTTATTGCTTAATGCTTATGGTGTAGGAAGTAGCAGATGTCTTATATTAATTACAGTATTGCAGAATTGGCTAACTGTAATGTCTTCCTCTAATTAAATAAGTGATAATTAGATTTCAGAAGATGTGCAGTGGGTTGAGAAATGGGCAACTGCTCTACCAGAGCTGCACAGTCTGACTTTAAACTGCAGCCGAATGTTAAAACACAATGTGGGAATTGTTCTCTCGCTGCACTGAGCCTGACAGATAATTGCAAATTCCTGTTACTGAAGTCAAAGGTATACTTACTAAGTGAATACATTCTCTTAAAAGCCCCAATGCTGTCACTTGATAATTTGAGAAGGAAAGTAAACGTTACGAGACAAGAGAACAAGAGTGAGGAATTAGAGTGGAAAAAGTGAAATGGGGTAAATGGAGAGGATACGTGAGGAGAAAAGAGAGAAAACGTCTCAAACGATGCTGACAGAGATATGAGGATGGTTTGTAAATATCGAAAGAAGCTAGACAAAAAAAGGAAATCATTAAGGTTATGTCCGTGCTCTCCGTGTGCTCTCTCTCCTCCTGTCTGAACCTCTGTGTACTTCCTGTTTTACTTTGACAGTCTCTCGTCAGTATGCGTCGTGTTGTGTTCACTCCTGCCGTGTCTCGTTACGATTATCTGTGTCAGCCGTGTTCCCAGTGTGCTCCCACTTCCCTCGTTAACCCTCTGTGTATTTATGTCCCTCAGTTCAGTGTCGTGTTCTCCCTCATGACTGTGCGCCCCTCCGTGTGTTTCCTCGTGAGTCAGTTCCTTTGGAACTTCCCAGTTTAGCTTCATATTATTTTGTATCGCCTTTATCTTCTGTCAGCAATAAAGCTGTATTTTGTGTTCAGTCCTGTTTTCCCGTGAGTTTGCGTTTGGGTCCTCATCCTGCCTGCACACAGCCTAATCATGACAGATATTCCCAAGTCCCCCTCTCGCTTTTCTTTTAGCACCTCTTAAAGGTGTTCATACAGATGGCAAACTGAGGTGGGGAAACTGTGAAGCCTCAGCCCGACAACATCGATTTCCTCGAGTCATTTTCTCCCTGTTTCATCTCGTCGTCGAGGTTTCGAGTCACAGGGTGAGCTCAAAGTCCTTAAAATCTGCACAGCTCAATTGTCAAAGCGAAGCAAGTTCTCTTCTTACTAATTAAACACTTAAGCCCTGGCGCAGGCTCAAACCGCACGCACTCTTAACAGACACTGTGACTGACAAGGTACGGCGAGAGTGGAGACAATTAAAAAGAGCATCAAAGTGAGAGCCAGTGTGAGGCATTGTAGAAAAGACTGAGACACGAGATTCCTTGATGTGATGAAATGTCCCACGGTGTTGTGTGAAATGAAACATGGACCCACATCCTAGTTTGGATAGATAACAGTGGCCTGGAAAATGCAAGGTTGAGTCATTTTCTGAGAAATTTATTGGACTTGCCAAATACACAGATGACGATGATGCGCTTGTCGGTTAAATACTTTGGGATTTACTGTAAGGGTTTGGCAATGCGGGTTCACTTAAGGCGAGATGACTTTCACTGCAAAAAGTGAGGCTGTGTTGGGCGGGAGGGGTAAACTGTGAGGAAGAGAAGGAGAGAGACAACCATGACTAAGGAAGAAACAGCAGCGAAGAACTGAGTTATGATCCCGAAGCGCTCGCTCTCTCTCTCAAGATAAAAGCTGGTAGGCTGTTTTATTTTTCATGTGAGGCCAAAATGGCTGGGGTCAACAATTTTCTCATTTCATAATGGATTTTGTCTAGCTGAGGAGCACATTTGTAAAATTCAATACCCCATCAAAGCACAGGTGCACGTCCCCTCTGCCATGAGCTCATTCGGCTCCATGAAACAGTCATGCCCTTCTAAAATTGTGATTGTATGTAAACGCTTTGGTTTACTCAAATTTAATTTTTAATTATATATGCTGCCATTTAACAACATCTGCCTCAAGTGGCTTTATATTGTAAGCTAAAGACCTTAAAATATTACAAAGAGAACCCGAACCCTCAGACAATCCCCTATAAGCAAGCACTTGGCAACAGTGTGGAAGAAGAACTCCCTTTTAACAGGAACCAGAACAGGGAGGTGCAGCCATCCGCCACAAACGGCTGGAGGATGAGGAGAAAGGATGAAAATTCAGAGCACGCAGGACAAAACACAAAGTAAGGGAGAGAGCAGACATTCAGTAGTGTCTCTCTCTGAAGTGCTCAGTGCATCATGGAAAATGCCGTGGCATAACTTATGGCCCCAGTATATCTGCAGCATTGGTTGCTTCACGTGCTGCCAGTAACGTCATCACACATGCACAGTAGAGCAGGCCGATATGACCAAAAATATCTATCACAATATACATTTGAAAATTTGCGATAACGATATAACTGATGATATAATTGACACTAGACAACATATTTTACAACTCCACAACTTTATTAGTGCAAAAAAAAAACAAGCCATCAGTGTATTTTCCCTTAAACAAGCAGCTGTTTTTCATGTGCATTAAAGTTATATAAAAATGTAACAGTGCAAATGCAAATTCCTTGCTGACAGTTTAACCAAAAGGCATTTCCAGTGGAAATTGGCCGACATATCCTCAGCATAACCATGTATAATATCCACAAAACTTAAAAAGACGTTATACACACACAATACGGTAATATTATGTTGAAGCACAGTACGTATCACTCCGCGAGGCTCCCGCCTACGATAGCCGTAATGCTCCGACAATCCATCAAGCAGTGCAAGTTCGTAGCTTAGCAAAGTCGTACTGAAACATTTGACAGATTTACAAGCGCCGTGTACCACATAAAATCGTTTCGAGGTCAGTAAACACAACCAGAATTCATACATAAGGCGCGCGGGATTATAAGGGGCACTGTTGATTTTCAGAAAAATCAAAGGACGGTAATAACGACGGCCCGCTAGCATGCTCTACCAAAAATAGTGCTTTGTTGTGTATCTGATGGACGAAAGCCAAACCAGTTCCACACCACTGAAGTTGCAGCACTTTTACAAACCAATTCTGGTTCATCCGATTCATTCAACGACCTGCTTTCACCCTTCTCATTCTGCGTCGCCGCTATGCTTTTTCCGCCATGTGCGTATGAAAACAAAGGCCCTGCGCATGCGCGTTTTACCCATATTCTATCGCGATATTTCATTTTCTTATCGTTGCCCAACATTATACCGGTATTACCGTGAACGGTATGATATGGCCCAGCCCTAATGCACATCCATTCATGCTCGCTGTTATGGCTCAGGTAGCTGCTGAAGTAACAATAGGTGTTGCACTCAGTAAGTGAAGAAGTCAAAGCTGGAAATAAAGCTTTGACATGGGTGGCTGTAGCTCAGGTGGCAGAGCAGGTCAGCCACTAATCAGAAGGTCGGTGGTTCGATCCCAGGCTGCATCCTGGCTGTATGCCAAATATCCTTGGGCAAGATACTAACCCCGTGTTTGCCTACTGGTGGTGGTCAGAGGGCCCGGTGGCGCCAGTGTCTGGCAGCCTCGCCTCTGTCAGTGCGCCCCAGGGCAGCTGTGGCTACAATGTAGCTTGCTATCGCCAGCAGTGTGTGAATGTGTGTGTGAATGACTGAATGTAGTGTAAAGCGCTTTGGGGTCCTATGGACTAGAAAAGCGCTATACAAATGCAGGCCATTTACATCTTTTCAAAGTGTTGAAAATCTTCCTCTGTATAATCTGTGTCTCTCTGCTTCTTTACTGATATATCCTTAAAGTGGTGGTAAACTATTATTAGTGACTTCATCTCAGCTCAAGCCAGGTGACAAAAATTGAGAGGCGCACAGCTGAGAAACACCGGCAGGCACGGTGAAGTCACTTTAATGTCAAGGTACCATTCCCAAAGCATCATGTGGTGGGTATAAAAAGCTTTAAAGGATGATTCACAATCACGTGATCCAGCCTTAACTACAAGCTTCATCAAAATGTAAATTTTAAGCTTGAGCTTAAAAGTAAGAGTGGGTGTCTCTCTCTTCATACCTAACTGGGAGTTGGTTCCACAGCCTCCCATTTTACTTTTGGAAATTCTTGCAACCGCAAGTAACCTGGGAGTCTGAGAGGAAATTGGGATAATAGTAGCATTAATTAATCTCCCTATCGCCGTTTGTGGGGTTAATCCAAGGAAGGAACAGGTCTTATCGTGAGTTTGCATGACTGCACATATGATTAATTGTTGTTACTTTCAGTTGAACTGTGGCAGCAACAACAGCATCATTCACCATATTTTTTTAATTATTTGGGAACTGACGCTTGCAGAAGTAATTATTAATAGTTCCTATTTGCTGTGTACAAACTAAAGGAGTGACAGCAGGATTAACTTGACAGAGCTCTTTAAAACAGCATTTCCACTGCCATACCATAAAGTCTTTTATGAGAAATTAAACCTGTCTCCAAACCAGGCTCAGGGATGGAAACTTGCATCAGGATTTCATCATTATGACTGTTTACTTACAAGAAAATGTCTGCCTTTATAGGGAGCAACCTTGCCTCATTCAAGAAAATGAATAAATAAACATTATCTATTATACAGTGCTGCTGTGATAGATCCCATTATTATTCTCCCCTAGTTTACTGTGAACCAGCATGCATCACAATCAAACCCTCTCATCTTTATGATCTTAGTGAAAAAGAACACACACATGAACTTCAGAAACAAACGAGGCACCCAGGTGACACCACACCGTGAGCCCATTCACCAGGATGACTGACAGCTGTCACCGGGATGTCTGTCAGGATGATAAAAGGGGATGCAGTGGGAGTCTGGTGGTGTGGTCACAGTGCTTCACCAAGCTGATCCAAAGCAAACTGATTCTCAGAGGTCACGACAGACTTTTACTACCAGTGACAGCCAGTTTTCTTTCCTCTCCCCTGCTGCTCAGAGATTTACCAAATGCTACAGCAACCAAAACATACAAAGAAATGAGAATAAATCAGATGCAGTTGGGAATCAATAGTGTAAATTAGGAAAAAATCTTGCAGTATTTTTACTGAATCGACTCACAACTATTTGGAAAATTCAGTGAGTCTTGAAAAAGATAGATATATGAAAAATTGATGTTAAAGTTCCCTCAAGCACAAATAGAGGATATTAGAGATTACGAAAAAGGCCAGGAGAAAAAGTATGTTTATCTAAGAGCAGAAAGATTAGAATGATGGTGGTGCCAGTGGAAGAAAACTATTTTATACCCATTTTACCAAGGGGGTAACCTGGTAAATTGCATGTGCATGTAGCAGACGTGGTCACAGTTGATTGCAAAATCTGCAGTTTGAGTGCAATTAGTAGGAAATCCAGAGGACATGCTGAATAAACTGCAACCACAATCAATGACCTTTTAATGAGTTAACAGCCCGTTATTTGACCAATTTATACAGTGAAAATGGAAGATTCGAGAGGGCTTTTTATGCTTTAAATGGTTACATTTTAACTACATTTTACTTTTAAAAGAAAAAGTAGGTCTTTTTATTTGGACTAAAATAGCAGACTGCGATTTAGTCTCGAACCTACCTTTTACTTTTACACTGGGAAATGAATTATTGTACAATTGGCAAGTCTTCCCACTGTCATGATGCAAATAAATAAATAACTAAAAACCCTCTGTGGTGTCTGAAGTAGCCAATTTGGATGCTAATGAAAGTATTTATTGTTGACTTTGGACATAATCCTGTATGGGGATGTAATCCTCTCCCGGAGCTTTTACTCTAGTAACAATAACAGAAAACATATGCTTCCCTATTCATTTCACTGGTGTTCTGTTGTAGGTGGCTCGCTATTGACCAAAAGAACACAGAAATGCCTTGCTGCTGCCATGTGCTACTACCCTGTGTGTGTGAGGAAAAGAAAAGGTCAGTGAAATATATCTTTCTGTAAAACGCTGTCTAAAAAATCATATGTGGAATGAAAGCATACACTGGAGCCATGAATCACGTAAGGTATTTGCTGCTGTGCTTTTGACCTTTTTTAAATTAATTTTTTTGAATATTTTATGCTTGTGTTTTCCTTCAAACGCCCCTTTTTATAACCATAGATAAAGGCCTGCTTTCTGCCAGCGTACATGAAGATGAATTTAGTTAGATATCTAGCACTTTTTTGTTATTTAGCAATAATTAATCATATTTGTTGAAAACAATGCTAAGACCAAGAGCTTTTCTTAGCCCTAAGCAAGTATTTTTTGAAACCTATATTCAAGCAGCAACCTTCAGCACCAAAGTGCCGCAAAAAAGCTAGCTTCAAGTGGCCTTGAAGTTAGCTTAATCTAAGGTAGCTGTTACAAAAATGGTCTCTATAGCAAATTTCTCCTTTTGTAACAACTTTACTCGCCCATTTGGATTTTTACTAATGCATAAGTTACGTCTGTGTAAGTCACTAAACTGAAACTCTCTACCATGTTTGTGGTGTTGGTGCTTGTTGAAGCATATTTAATAATAATAATAATAATAATAATAATAATAATAATAATAATAATAATAATAATAATAATACAATCTGTCATTATGTTTGATTTGTGCTTCACATTTGTAGAATAAATACAACTTAATAGTTATTAGTTAGTATTTAATTTGGCCAACACTTATTAGAATATATCTGTGTTATGCAGTGTACAGGGAGTGCAGAATTATTAGGCAAATGAGTATTTTGTCCACATCATCCTCTTCATGCATGTTGTCTTACTCCAAGCTGTATAGGCTCGAAAGCCTACTACCAATTAAGCATATTAGGTGATGTGCATCTCTGTAATGAGAAGGGGTGTGGTCTAATGACATCAACACCCTATATCAGGTGTGCATAATTATTAGGCAACGTCCTTTCCTTTGGCAAAATGGGTCAAAAGAAGGACTTGACAGGCTCAGAAAAGTCAAAAATAGTGAGATATCTTGCAGAGGGATGCAGCAGTCTCAAAATTGCAAAGCTTCTGAAGCGTGATCATCGAACAATCAAGCGTTTCATTCAAAATAGTCAACAGGGTCGCAAGAAGCGTGTGGAAAAACCAAGGCGCAAAATAACTGCCCATGAACTGAGAAAAGTCAAGCGTGCAGCTGCCAAGATGCCACTTGCCACCAGTTTGGCCATATTTCAGAGCTGCAACATCACTGGAGTGCCAAAAGCACAAGGTGTGCAATACTCAGAGACATGGCCAAGGTAAGAAAGGCTGAAAGACGACCACCACTGAACAAGACACACAAGCTGAAACGTCAAGACTGGGCCAAGAAATATCTCAAGACTGGTTTTTCTAAGGTTTTATGGACTGATGAAATGAGAGTGAGTCTTGATGGGCCAGATGGATGGGCCCGTGGCTGGATTGGTAAAGGGCAGAGAGCTCCAGTCCGACTCAGACGCCAGCAAGGTGGAGGTGGAGTACTGGTTTGGGCTGGTATCATCAAAGATGAGCTTGTGGGGCCTTTTCGGGTTGAGGATGGAGTCAAGCTCAACTCCCAGTCCTACTGCCAGTTTCTGGAAGACACCTTCTTCAAGCAGTGGTACAGGAAGAAGTCTGCATCCTTCAAGAAAAACATGATTTTCATGCAGGACAATGCTCCATCACACACGTCCAAGTACTCCACACTGCGAGGTAAGAAGAATAGACTGGCCACAGAAAGGGTATAAAAGAAGAAAAACTAATGACATGGCCTCCTTGTTCACCTGATCTGAACCCCATTGAGAACCTGTGGTCCATCATCAAATGTGAGATTTACAAGGAGGGAAAACAGTACACCTCTCTGAACAGTGTCTGGGAGGCTGTGGTTGCTGCTGCACGCAATGTTGATGGTGAACAGATCAAAACACTGACAGAATCCATGGATGGCAGGCTTTTGAGTGTCCTTGCAAAGAAAGGTGGCTATATTGGTCGCTGATTTGTTTTTGTTTTGTTTTTGAATGTCAGAAATGTATATTTGTGAATGTGGAGATGTTATATTGGTTTCACTGGTAAAAATAAATAATTGAAATGGGTATATATTTGTTTTTTGTTAAGTTGCCTAATAATTATGCACAGTAATAGTCACCTGCACACACAGATATCCCCCTAAAATAGCTAAAACTAAAAACAAACTAAAAACTACTTCCAAAAACATTCAGCTTTGATATTAATGAGTTTTTTGGGTTCATTGAGAACATGGTTGTTGTTCAATAATAAAATTATTCCTCAAAAATACAACTTGCCTAATAATTCTGCACTCCCTGTATTATTATTTTACGTTTCCAACTTGCTAACTAAGCTTACTAGTGTTTACAAATGACCTAGCACCCTACCCTGTAGTTAAAAAACAAAACCAAAAACCAAAAGAACCACAACAAACATGGCCCCACCCAGAAGGCTGGATGATGTCACTGTTGCTACATCCATCTTTCATATACAGTCTTAATCTCACCTAAAAGCAAGTGAGAAATAAGTAAGCAGCATGTTAGACGGAAAACTTTAAAATAAATAAATAAAAAATAACTGTTCCCGGGAGATAGGTCAACACAAGCTTCCAGGATTAAAGTAAGGTAAGTCAATGCCTTCTCCACTCCACCTATCTGCTTTTCCCCCTTTTGAACTGAAAATACATGAATGTAAGAAACACAGGTAAGAAACAAAAAAAATCCAATATCGTCCTGCTGGAGGACTTGGTGGGATTAGCGCAGGGGGCTGAAAAAGTTTGCTGCAAGCTGTGTTCAGTCGATGTTGTGCCAGTTTTGAGGGAAAGTGCAGAAATTCTTTTGAAAGAGCTGTTGATGCAGGCAGCCCACAGCGCCGACTTATAATTGAATCCAACAGGTAGCCTGCATTGTTTCCAACGGCAGGTGTTCCATATCACAGCCAGTTGTTGTATAGGTCAGTTTTCACGACTCTCCTCAGACCTCTGCGAGTTTGACAAGATTGATGTCTGACTGTGCAAGATTACAGACCAATATAAAATATTTATTGCTTCTGCTGTTTTTCTCTCCCCACAAACACTATGGCTTCTTGCAAATCTACTGTAACAAGGTCTGTCTGTAAATTAGCTTAAGGTTGAATCATTCTTACGTCACATCAATCACTGACAGTCAGAAAGGGATTTTATTTACACGAAGGTGTCACAGAGGGCCCGCTTAAGCGCTTGCGCGGGAGGGGGGTGTGATTGCGTTTGGTTTGAAATGTATGCCACCATTTGAGCCTTTCATTTTGGCATTAAAGAAGTTGACATTTACATGAATTTACACTGCAGGGCGAAGGCGCAGGAGCTGTCAGGATTACAGTGAGTGTGACTGCGCTGATGAGACAGCATGTGGATGATGATGATGAGCTTATGACCACCAGGTAACAGACAGTGCAGTCAGCAGTGCACGACAGCGAGCGCGCACGGCGATTTCAAAGCTGCCTTCTCTCTCTCTCTTTCTCTCTCTCCCTCGCAGGAAGCCAGACATCCAGCATGGAGCTGTGAGGCAATCCTCCCGGGGCGCAAACGGTATCTGAGCTTTCCCAGACGAGAATGTATTCTTTTCTTCTACACATTGAAGGAGGGGAAATAAGAGCACACACATCGGGTTGCGTCCCTTGATGTGTGCTGTACAGCTGTGCGTGCGCAAGGGAAAGGAAGGGTTTAAAAAAATGATAAAGACAGACACGGATATCAATAAAGAGCCATAGCACATGTATGTAGGAGTGTTTCTATCTATCTCATGCTTGGCCTGGCTCGGCTCCATCGCTACTGGCTGTACAGTGTAATTTCACCGCCTGTTTGATTCGGCACTAAAAAAAAGTGTAAGCAGCTGACTCATCTATTATTCCGTCTTTCTCCTCGCTCTGCAAGTGGATAAACCCTCTTCTTTGCTTCGGCTCGAGCCTCTGCTTCTCTGTTGTTACTCATCTTTCTCCATCTCTCGCTTGCCCCTCTTTCTCTATCTCTTGTCATGGCAACAACATTCTCTCGCGTAGTATTTGCTCTCCAGCACACGCCGAGTTCGCATTGTCCCGCAGTCACCCGCGCCCACATATCAACAGGCAGGCCGGCTGTACAGTACTGAAAAAAAAAGGAAAAAAGTCATTGTTATGCAACCTATGTTGTGCTGCCTGCTGCTCTGTTGGTCTGTCTGTTCATCTCTCTCTCTGCTGATTCTTCACGTGTCTTGTTTGCCTCCTATGAGTTTGTTCTAGGTCACATGCTAGTAGCGTTGTAAGGCACAGTCACAATAAATAAATAAATTTTTAAAAAAGCACAGGTTTTATTGAAAGACATGCTCCGGTTTGGCAAACAGTCAATTTTATGATTCATGGCAGGATAAAGCACTTTCAATGTTGACAGAAAAAGTCTACACTGACAATGAAAAACCTGTGTAAATAGAGCCTGAAAATGAAAGATGAGACATGTGCAGTTATCCAAAGCTGCTGCTGCCTGTGTTGTTTTGTGAAACTGAGACCTAGTGCTGTGCAATGCTGCAAATTTTATTTACCACAAAATCACTGTGATTTGTTACTTTCCACAATAATATAAATAACTCCTTTTAGCTTTTCATGTATTTTGAAACTATGTGTTTTAGAGACCTGAATGTAAATGTGCCTCTCTAAAGCACTTTGGGTCAACTTTTGTTTAAACATGCATTAGGTTATAAATAAAATAGATGTGACAGTCAACACTATTTTTGCAAATGCATGTTCGAAAAAAAAAAGATTCAACACAATTAATTGGGTGACACACTGAACTTATCGCTCCAATCAGAACAGCACTGATCCGATGCCAATACTGGTATTGGTATCGATACTATGGATATTTGGATTGATCTAACATGTGACATAAGGATGATGTGAAAATTGTGCCATACGCTTCCCTATAAACTGGGAAAAAAAGAAAAGTCTCCTTTATCATTTGTTAGGAGTTCTTGCCTTGTCAGAGATCATCCACGCGGAGCGTGCACACACATCCTCGCATTTAAGTGAGAGAGTGTGTGTGGGGTCCTCTGTGTTTCTCTGCATATGCATATTTAGTCACACTGAAAATGGTAAGCAGGTTATGTGTGAGACTGCGAGAGCTTCCGCTTTATTCGCCCTGCTGTCTGTTTACAGTGCATAAGAAGCTGCATCTGTCTTGACCTCATCCCTCCGGGCCCGTATCTCTCGCCTGCAGCATGGAGGACAGCGAGGATCACAGAGCAAGCAGGGGCCTCTCTATACGACTGCTGAGCTCATGGGAATTTCACTGGAAGCCGGCTGTAAAATCCCCCCTTTTGAATGGCGGGCGGTAAGGTGAGGGCTCGAGCGAGGGAAGTTTTTACGCCCTGAGGTGAATGGGTCAGGCCCTCGTGATTGGTGGCCACGGGGGGAGGAAAACCATCAGATGCTCGCGATAATACCGCATAAACATTAAAGTTCGCTAGAAGAGTCAGACAGCTAGAGAAGAACAGATGTCCGAGCCTCCATGGGTCTTGCTACCTGCTGGTGCTGTCAGCAGTGGGGAGGCGAGTTTGATGTGTAAGGGCCAGAAAGCTCACAGAAAGAAACTATTTTGACACTGATGCTTAGACTTTGTGCCGCTGCCAGAGCCAAGCAAACAGCACACAGTTTTTAGAGGTGTTTCAAAAGTCAAGGAGTAAGTAGTAAAAGCTACAGGTATTTCAGGGGTAATTATAGAGTAGGAAAGGTATACATAGAAAGACTGCAAACAGTTAGCTAAAAGTAATGCATAAGTGTATGAAAATAGATAGGTGAGTAAAATTTTATTTATTAGTTACTTAGCACTAAAGGCAGGTATTTATGTCTGTGAGATTGTTTCTCATGTAAATATACTTGGACAAAAGTACTGGGCCACCTACACGTTACACCCTACAGGAGCTGGTCCGTCACAAAAACCCATGCCATGAAGCTCACGGCGCACGGTTTTTGTGCTGATGTTAATGCTAGACGAGGTCTGGAACTGTGCAGTTGTTGAGCCAGCAGAGCGTAGGACACTTTTACACACTTATGCACATCAGTGCTTGCAATCCAATGCTACTTCCTGGCTGGTGGATGAGTGGTACAATGAGTGGTTGTAGTTGACTGTGCAATAAACTACTATTGGTTCATAAACATTAATTAATAGTAGTTTTTTTCAATGTTAAATTGCTAAATATTTTAAAGATTCAATTCAGCTTAAACTCTTTTCAAATAAACATATCTGGAACTTGTCTGGTTGCACTGACCAAGGGTTACTTGAGATTTCAGAACCTCCACTTTTCAGACTTCAGGACTGTGAAAACTCCTGTTGCAACACGATAAAAGAATGTTACAGTAGAAGCATGTCACTGCATCAGCAGTCATTCATTTGCCCAGAAACAATGCCTTTAGGACTTGGGCGTGCATTGTCATGAATAATATATATCATGTAGCTTTGCCTGAAGGCTGCTGTACAAAATTCAGTGCACAACACTCTGTCGAGCAACATGTCAGACCCCTCAGCCTTATATATGGCCTTGTTTTCCAAACATTGTTCATCTCATTATCATCACCATATGCTGCTAGCTTTGTCTTTGCTCATTAGAGCACTGCTATTTAGGAAGAGATGATGAGGGAGAACTCAGGAAGGGAGCACGACGGAGAGAGGTGCCGTCATGAAATCCTTATGAGATCCAGAGAAATATGCAAGCCGACTCCAATTCCGAAGCTGAGCACATACCTCTGAGTAAATCCCGTGAGAACTGACCATTAAACAGATAAGAGTGTGATGCAGAGAAACACTATTATTAAAAAGTCTGTCATGGGAAATGGTGGAGGGAAATGATAGCAGAGGGAATAGCTTATCTACCCTAATTGTTCCTCCCTGAGCCTTTGAAAGCACAATGACTTCCCCTGCACCCTTTTATGATTAGAGCTTTCCGTCATACCTCCCTTATTTTGAAGAGCTATCGATTTCTATTGTTCCTTTTTTCTCTGCCTCTCTTCTGTTGGTGGAACATTTGCAGTAAGATTCAACCACTGTCTGCCTATTGTATTGTCTTGTCTTGTCAAAGCACAATGCATTGACTGCAGTCTCACAGGACATTGTTACAGAAAGTCACTGAATCTATAGTAAGATGTCACTCTGATAGCTGCTTATCTCAGTCCACTTGAGTTGTGTTTTAAAGGTTATCTGTGCGGGAGCTAATCCCACACAGATTATCCAGCAATTCAAATAATGGCCATCGCTGTCCCGTGAGACATTTTCACTCCGCATTCAGGCAGATGCGGCCAGTCGTTTGTACCGGCATGTTGCACCGCCACAGACTTCACTGCATACTTAAAGAAATCGGACTCGTGACGTCTACTTTGGACAGAAGTGAGCAAATGAAATGCAAAATAACACATCCAGATTAAAAAGATCAGCTTATCAGATGCTTAAAACCACAAGGCCTCTGCAACCGCTGGGTGCTGACAGATGTCTGGGAGAACACCGGGTTGAAAACAAAAGGGGGAAAAAATTGTTTGGAATATAAAGAAGCTGCAGAGTACTGCCTAATAACTGCAATTTCATATCAGCAAGAACTCAAACAGTACATTAGCTTTGTGTAGACAGTTACAGTTTAATAAGCTTTAATTAGTATGACAGGCAACCCCAGTAGGATCTTCCGGTGTAGTATTTCTCCTGAAACAACTGTTGGTCCTAATGTCGTGTTGCAGTCATTCAGTCATGCTCATGCATGCTTAAGTTTTAGTGGCACAACAATTGCTGGCCCCTGTGGCAGCCCTCTGCAATGACCGATTGGGGGTGAGGGGAGGGAGACGGGGCAAAAGGCAAACTGTGGAAGAGACCAAGAGATCCAAAGTGGTGTATACTGTATGATGGTGTGAAGAAACACTCACTGCATCATGAGAAGTGATGCAGGCTTACTTGTGGTTCCTGAGGTATTTAATAGTAGATTGGGAGGCAGAGCCTTCAGCTTTCTGTCCCTTTATTTGTGGAACCAGCTCCCAGTTTGGATTCATGATGCAGACATCCTCTCTACTTTCAAGATTAGGCTTAAAACTTTCTTTTTCTATAAAGCTTATTATCAGGGCAGGATCAAGTGACTCTGAACCCTCCCTTACTAACACTGCAACAGGCCTAGTCTGCTGGGTACTTCTCATGATGCAGTGAGTGTTTCTTCACACCATCATACAGTATACACCACTTTGGATCTCTTGGTCTCTTCCACAGTTTGCCTTTTGCCCCGTCTCCCTCCCCTCACCCCCAATCGGTCATTGCAGGGGGCTGCCACTCCCTGAGCCTGGTCGTGCAGGAGGTTTCTTCCTGTTAAAAGGGAGTTTTTCCTGCCTACTGTCACTATGTGCTTGCTCACACGGGATTGTCTGCGTTTTGGCATTTTCTCTGTATTATTATAGCATCTTTACCTTACAGTATAATATTGAATTGAACAGAATGTCAATAAATTCTGTATGATGAGGCATACAGACCTTGAGCTGTGAAATCAGAGGGGAAAAATATTGGTGTGGTGGATTCAAACAATCAATTTAGTGCTAACAGGTAAAACAAATTTAACCCGAAAACAGTCTGTCATTTTTTTTCTGTCTTATTTTTTCCCACATGGTTCCTCACCTCCTGAAAGGCTATCAAAGGAAAACCATTTTTTACTTGTTTTTTTGTTAGAGTTCAGGTTTTTGTCACACGAGCCTCGGGCAGTCATCTTCTGTGGCTCCAGGCTGGGTGTTCCTCCCTGTGACAGGGCTCATCAGTCACCAGGCCACAGACGGAGAGAGGGAGACAGGCTCTTGTTGTAAACAAAGGAATAAATACCTGCTCCACTAAAGCACATGATTGACAAAAGGCAGCCCTTATTCATCATGATGACGGAGCACCACTCAAGGAAATGGAGCATCCACAATGACATCTTTTGTTTTCTCGATGATTTTCTGTCTTTCACTGAAAAGTGTTCCATTTCTAAATCTTCCCTGATTCTTTCTGATGTTTTTGCCAAATAGAGGTCAGCCTTTAAAAACTTCTTGTGTCCTTTGTGTTTGACTTCTTCTAACTTCTTTCTTTTCTTCCCCCCTGAGTCTCCTTTTTCAAGCACTCTGAGTCTTTTTTGCCTTCCTGATTGGCAGTGCCACCTTGACTTACTGGGGCCATACCGTTCACCTCCCTCATGTGGTGTTATGAGTCAGCAGTGGGGCTGCCGCTCTATCAACTGAGGGCAACATGCTGTTAGAGACAAAGCAAGACAGAGTCAGACAGATCGGGAGGGAGGCAATGGAAGATGGTGATGATAATGATGTGCGTCTCCATGGGGGGCTGACACTCCGACAACATGTCAGCAGTGCCGACCCAGAACCCACCGAGAGAGAGACAGACATGACACTGCTTTCCAACAGTTGCTCGGAAGGATCTGTCAAGCAGCTGTGGTATTTATGTTGACAAAAGTAAATTAAAAGATATGCGATTAAACTGAAGGAATGTGATATTTAGCTGGGATTAGTTTTATAATTGTAGCAAAAGCCCAGTGTGCAGTATTGTACTGCGGAGCCTTTGGTTACAGCAGAATTAAAGGGCAGTTCATTGATTTTTACACATGAAGTTCAGTTCGCTTGTCATAAGGAGTAAGATTCAGGCTTTGACTTTCCAAAGTTTGGAAAAAATAACCCTGATGCTGATCCTGAGGCTTCTCTTGAGACTAAAGAGCCAGATTTACTAAGTAAGGCTAATAAGCATGAGGCGGCCACAATCCATACAGAGAAAGGCAATCGGGAATCAGTAGGGAAATCAATGGTGCTATAAGAAGAACAGATAATGATATTGGTATCAATAGATTCTTACAAGTACCTTTGCATGCACAGCTTGTTATTTGCAGTCTGACAATAACAATACAGTATGAGCATAGATTTTCAGGATATGTTTCTGAGGCAGCTGAAGGAGAATCCATTGTTTCTTATGCTGGAGCAAAATCTCTAGTGTGACACTGAAGGAGCGAGGTGGTTGCATGGGGTCCAGGAGGTGGGGGCAACCTTCAATGAAGGAATCCAGGTAGCTGGGATTACAGGATTCATCTAAAGAAGAGGTGCTTTACTGCAAACACATCGACCACGTGACCCTGGAATGTATTTGTAACGGTTGTGCGTCGAAGAATAGAAAACATTTATTTACCAATAGATTCTGACTATTCAGTTGTTTACAAATTTACTGTTGCTGTGCAACCACACCATTTCAATTTAAAAGAGCGCCTGATGTTTTTTCTGCATGCCGTGTGATGCTTGTATATTTGTTAAAGTCAAAGGAAAGACTGACTCCTGAATGACATTGTTGGTATATATGATATTTTTCAATATGTTAGCTAACATGTACAATTAAAGAAAAGGAAAAATATACATGAAAGTTGATTACTGTAGGGTGCAATAATCTGCCAGCCAAACTGAGACTTTTTAATAAGCCCCATGCCTAACTGATCTCCTGCCTTTTGCCCCCGTATCAGGGGGTGTTGGGGCTTAAGGGGTTAGGTTCTCTGGATTTTATATTTGTTTGTTTTTGGATGAATTCAGATTCAGGTTAGTTTATTTGTACCTGTAGGTAGATTTGAGCTTCAGTAACTGAGTCATCCATCCAAGTTCAAACTGCAAAACCACTCACTGTAACTGATGGCACGGAAATACTTGCTCAGTAATAAGAAAATAATGACATCTTGTGGCTTATTTACACCTTCAACACTTCCCATGTTCACCGTGCACATGTAATAAAGTTGTGTCTGCGGTATTTCAGCATCTAGCTAGCCAGAAGAGAAGTGAGCATAAACAAAGTGAGCAGGGTTTTTTGCTTTTTTAAGTAGCAGGTAATTTCAAATCCAACTTTTTAAATAGCTCAACAAATATGATCAGCCAAACAAACTCATTGTCTGCTAGCTAATGTAAAGCTGCTGTATTTCCCAGGAGTAGAAAAAAAGATTAATGTCCGACACTCAGAGATGGACAAAAATGTAAGAAAGACAGGACATGATAGGAAGAGGAGAGATTATTTTCAAAGGTAAGGACTGCTGTGTTTAAAACGAACATTAGATCTATGTTGTGAGCTATTTCTCAAACTTTTGACAAGAACTTGATTCTGTGTGATTAATATAGTTTCACTGTCAACTTGTTGTCCTGAAAAAAGGCAAGGTTTTAGTAAAGTGGCTACCAGAAACATTTCAACCCACAGCCTAGAAGGAAAACTCCTGCAAATACATATGCAGCTATAAAACAAATCTACGCCTTTCCACCACTAATATTTCACTACACATCTTGATCCCCACGCATAGGAAACCTGACCTTAAATTCTCTCTGAAACCTAAAAAGTACAATCTGTGAAACTTTGAGAAAAGCTGACATTATGGAGGCAAGGAAGGTCTGACAAAAAACACATCCATCTGTGCTGTGGTGAGGTCTTTGGTTTTCACTAAGGTTTAAGTTCCCCTATTGTCAAATTAGACAGGAAAACACATCACTAGAATATATTCAAAACAGAAAGAAAAGCCTCTAAAACACCCTGAATAACGGCAGTAAGATCTATGTTAAAGCTTTTGCAATCATGAAGGCCTTAATCTAGACATATTAATTGTTGTTAGGCTGGTAGCTGATTCGTGATACTTTCCTCACCTTAACACTTAATCCTGCAAACAGAAAGGAACCGAGGTTTTGCAAGCTGACAATGTTTAATTAAGTGTAACCTCTGAAATTTCAGCCCCCCTCCTCCTGCGGTCTCTGACCCAAAGTCTGTTCCACTGGCTCTGCTAAAGAGAAGCTTTATGTTTAAAAGCTTTAGTCTGCTGCACCTGGCCCTTGGGCTGAATCCCTGGCAGATTTAAGCATCAGAGCACAGCTGTGTGGGACTTTTCTTGGCCTGCGAAGACAAGGCAGAGGAGAGGGCAGCTTTCCTCTCACAGGGCAGATTTCCTGCAGCGAGCAGCAGTGGGATGAGAAAAGCATGACAGTAATTGTTTGACTCAAACAAAAAAAAGGACTGCACACAGTCTAATCCATCCCAGAGTGATATTAGCAAGTGTTTCTTTGATTTTTTTGCTCAACAAATAAAGTAAAGACATCAAGGACAAAAAATAACGCTTGAAAATCATAATCTACAGATATAATGTGTCTTGTGATCGCAGACTCAGAACTTTATGGCCTTCGGAAGTTTCCAAAAAGCAACAGAATCCAGCTAATTTCTCGTCCTTGTAGCTTTTTCATGTTTTGCATGTGTTCTGCAAAAAAAAAAAAAAGCCACAAGACAACGTATGAATAATGGAGCGAATCAAGGCGAGGGTGCATAATAGCCTTTCATCTCATGGCCCTTTCCCGCACTAGCTAAAAACACAAATCTTTGCCGTCTGTTCTGCTCTCTGGGGGCAATGTGACGGGAGGCTCTTCCACTTCGCCGTGGCTGCGAAATATGTTGTGGTTTGTGCGTGCACTTGGCTGCGTAGTCGAAGCGTAATTTCCTTAAAGTCACTGTGAATGGATGCTGCAGTGTTCATGTAGCATTAGTTTAGCAAAAGAATTTAAAAAGGGCTGCTGCAGGGCCAGATTGAGAGCCTCGGTGTTTATAGTGATCTCTTCTCTATCGCTGCCTCTGTGTTGTGGCCATATGCCTGTCTGATATCAGCACATGGTAGGCAACACACTCTTACCCATGCGCCTGTTTATTTGTGTACCTGTTTATCTGTCTTCTCTTTCACTGCGAAGAGAGCCTCCTCCTCCTCCTCCTCCTCCTCTCACAGTCCTCTGCTCTCTCGGTCCATCTGTTGTCAGAAGCATCCTGAGTATTTATCTGCCCGTCTCTGCTTCTTTTTTGTGTCTTTGCAGCTCAAACAGAGAGGGAACGAGTCAGCATGCTTTCCTCTACACTTGTGTACTTACCAGGGCATCTGATACCTTTCTCCTCACAGTTACTAAAGATGTCACATTTAGGAAGTGAGGAATATTGTTTCAGGAAGCTTGGAGTGGTCCTGAGGGATCTCCCTGCTCTGAGGGGGGATATTAGCCCACAAGTGAGTCCCACATTTCACCGCAGGACCCGTCTCCTCATCCACAAAGATGCCCCGGTGACATTCTGCTATTGGCAACACAAACTAAAAGCAGAGCTTATCGATGGCCTGCGCCGAAGAAGTCAAACCAAGCACGACATCCACACTTCCTCAGAGAGCCAAGCGAAAACGGAGAGGCGAGAGAAAAAGTAGGTTACTGAAGGAAGACCGGCTGCCTCGCTCCATTTGTAAGCAAGGGAACACAAGCATTGGCAGGGTGCAAAGTGTAATCTGTGTGTGTGTGCGTCATTGTGTTTTGTCAGCGTATAAATGTGCCTGTGTGTCACTGTGTCTTTGTGTAAGAACTGTACAAAGAAAAGCAGAAATAGCAGCGTATATTGATGGGTGCAGCTAGACGTAGTGTAAGCGTGCACATGCTATTGCACATCTGCTCCAGCGAATGGGCGCTCTTTTGTCACACGGGTGTTTGCACTCGCGAGTGTCCATTTATGCAACAGTTTAGAGCGGATTTTTCCGCGTGAATGCCTTCGCGCTTCCATGTGCCTTTATTTCATGCACAAGGATCCGCTGAATGCCATGTGATGCCATTCATGCAAGGGTATGTGCAAGGCAATGATCCTGCAGAGTGGCAGTGTAACTGTCGGCTCTTCTCCACCGCTCTGTGCCTTGGCAACAGGGAGCGTGAGGGAACCGGTGCGAGCAGACAAAGACACTTCCATCTGCCTGACGAATGCTGCAGAGCAGGAAGGCAGGCAGGCAAGAGATGGATTCTGTGTAACAGCATGGGGGTTATAATTGGGTCATAAGGAAATCCCCATATGGGTGACCCACCCCTCCTCAAATGCAGCCCCCTATCCTGCTAGGCAATGCCTGAACTGCCAGAGGGCCTTCAAAACTAGCCCTGAGGCATGTAAGGGACAATCACTTTCATGGGGAGATTGCACATTCCAACAAGTAACACACACGTACAGCTAGATTTATATTTCCATGAAGCACAGGCAGGCACAAGTAGCTTTCTTGCTGCTGGTTTATTTGAAGGCTTCTCTAAAAGTCCACAAAAACTAAAGGCACAGCATTGACAAAATGTAGACTATGCTAACATGAAACAGCATGCACAGCAAGCAAAAAACAACATTCTATGGTAGTAAATTCATTGTTGGCTGCAAGCTACAAAATAATATTATAGAATAGTCTTTGAGTTTGCAGAGGTTTTCATTAACAATTCAAATCTACTTAAAGTCTTTTGCAATCAGCTTAAATGTCTCAACTAATAGCACGTTAAAAGCACGTAAGACGCCTGTGCATAGGGTGGCAGTTGTTGCTTAGCAGTCTTAATCAAATAAAATGCAGTCCAGCAAGATTTGCAAGTAAATTCTGACTTCCAATATAAATAATGCATGAATAACAAATACAGCTTAAAGTGGTAATAGTTTTTTGCTTTATCTCATCATTAGGAAGCACTATAACTATAACTGTAGAATAAGGGCGCCATCTATGTTGAGATCGGGACCTTTTTGCCTCACACTCTGCTTGGTGCTGGGTCCACTTTCCAGTGAAACAAATGGTCAGGACTGAGATACCAAACCCTCACTGGACAGTGTTTTTATTTCTCTCGGTGGCTATTTGGATCTCCTGCAGGTGTGATATATCACGGAGGATAAGCTCATAACAGGTGTAACACTAAAATCAACAAATATAACCAGCTAGAGGAGGCAGAAAGCCTCTTCCACTGATGCAGAGAAGGTTCACAAAATGATATTTAGTTGCCATTATTTCTTTCAGATCAATAAGTAACAAACACTGTCTACTTACAGCTGAGTCACGGTAAAGTAAAGTCGCACTAAAGGTTTTCTGGTAAGAGACAACCGGTCCTCAAACCACTACCATCTTACTTGGATTGACTGCAATAACTCTTAAAGAGAACTGAAAATTGATATACACTCAGACTTCCAACACCCTGGAATCAATCTGAGTTCGTATTCGCTGATGAGTGCAACTGCAACGCTTCTTTTTGCAATTCAGAACTCAACTGGTTGTATTCTGATTGTATTCGTATGTAAAAGGATGCTTGTATAACACCTATTCCAGGTAAAGTGCCGTCCTGCAGCAACTAAATCACCATTTGTGGAGGAATTTCTGAATTTTCTGGCTTTTTCTGGCTGAATTGTAAGTATTACATGTGAATGTAGATGACAATAGGTTTGTAGCAGTTGGCAACAGATTTGTGATTTTTGCCCGTTTGTCACAGTTAATCGTCATGTTATCATAAACAGATTCCACATAATTGCCAAACTGACCTGCAAACTGAAACTCCAATTCTTTGCTATTTTATTGCTGTCTTGATGCATCAAAGTCACTTTAAAGGCTGCAACTAACAGCAAGTGGTCACATACCTGGTCCCTGTCTTTGAAACACACATTTCAAATCAACAAGAATGCAAGCTTGTTATGTATAGTCGCAGTAATTTGTCTCCAAACTGACTTCCAGTAGTTACATCATGTTGCTGGACATTTAAGTTCTCGATCAGTTATTTGCTGTAAGAATTCAGTCTAGTGAACGTTGGAAATGGCAAAGTGCAACAGGCTTGTTGATTCTTCCATCTTTGAAATAGTTTGACTTTTTAAGTGCAACTGATTTGTTGATATACTGACATAAGAATGGTGTGAACAAGAATACTGCAGCTTGTGGTTCAGAGGATCAAATGAGAACAGCAGTATGAATCCTGCAAAGCAACAGAAAACTTCAACCAGACACTCACCATTCACTCGCATGCAGACTTAAAGTACCTGTATCCTGTATATGTCTGGCTGGCATAATCTTTCACTTTGTCTCTCACTTCTGTTATTTCCTATGCATTCAGACACACTACAGCACACGCACACACACACACATTCTCGTCTCCACCCACAGCCTCGTTCTCATGTCTTTCCAAATGAACTAAATCTAAACTGGTTAATTATGAGATTCATCGCTGTTAGCACCTGTTAGGTAATTAATGCCAATCACTGCCTTCTGGGGAGGAAAATTATCCTCCATAAAAACATGGTTTAGCTAGCTTCACTCTGTCTTTCTCTCTCTCCCCCCTCTCTCTGGCTTCCATCTTCCTTTCTCTCTCCCCTGCTTATTACCTCCATCAACTTGTGTGCCCTGTGCCTGCTGTTACTAAATCATCCCAGAAAAATAAATAAGCGCCGCTATAAACAAATGTTGCCGCAGTGGCCACGCTCGTGGATAAAGCAATCGAGGAATTCCATCAAACACAGATGGGTAGACAGTGTGGGAGTGTGGACGTGGTGATGGAGAAACCTGAGATGTTCATTGGCAAATGCAATCAGAAAAGATAAATAATTCATGACAGAGCTGATGCTGAGATGGTAATGGTGGTAGCCAGACTGGTGGTTGGAAAAGCAGGCCGGTAGTCTCCGGACTGTATATTGATATTCAAACCAATAGTATTCTATAAAACTTTAAAACACGCTGCAAATTTAATCATAAGGCAACCACTTGGTATGAAAACCTCCACTCTTGGGTTGCTCCGGCTGTACAGCCAGAGCCAATGAAGGAGGCTTCAATATGTCTTTGAGCTTCTTTTTAGAACTATTGCATATGTGGCAGGCTGCAGATGTGTACTGCGCAGCATGTTTTTTAAGATAATTACGACTGTCATTGCAAACAGCTATTAATTTGAGTCCAGTTTTATTTATATAGCAGCAAGTCATAATGTACACGGGCAGCTCTGATAGGCCGTCCCCTGCATTTTGCTTTGTTTCTTTTTCTTATTTTTGTGGACTGCCTCACAACCTATTTGTTTAAAGGTTTATAACAACACTAAAATGTATACAGTGAAAGAAAAATTGTAAATTATAGCTGCAGCCAACTAGCTAATTGAGCTAATATTAGCTGAGCTGTTTGCCCGCTCTGGCTGATTTGCTTATAAATGACAGTCATAATTGATCTTTAATGGAATTTGTGGTACAAGACTGCAGTTTAAGCTAACAGGTGCCACGGCATGGTTCTTAGAGCTTATCATATACATGTAATGACAAAGATGATATTTTTATTTTTATGTTACAAAAGATGAAGCTAGGATGAGTTATGGTTAGCTAGTTATGGTTACATATGGCTGGGTTTAATTTCCCCAATCTTATGAAATAAACATAAAAACAATTTGACGGTTTTCCATTTGGTTATTTTTGATTACATTTTGAAGAACTTTTTTAGACTAAAGTTATGTGGATGAAAGATTGAAGTGCTAAGTTATTAGCTAAACCCATCATGCTAAGTTAGCAAGCTACAGTAATAAACTGTAGGGGAAAACATATATGCTAATTGGTGCAAATAATGGACTGATAATATACTAAAATCTACTGATATTGACACCCTTTTGGAAACAGCCAAGAGTGCCACCTAGAGAAACTGTACTCTTTAAGTACATTTTTCAGCTCCGAAGGTTGCTCCTTAGCCTAACCGAGACTGGCTTCCAAACAGTGGGGACAGAATCAACTATAAATGAGGTTGTAGCATTTTTATTACTTTTGCATGTTTTCTTTTGCTTGTCGGTAGAGACAGATGATTCAGTCTTAAGTAATTAGCTCACAAGCTATGGCTTTATTTATTTATTTTATTTATTCAAGCACATACAACAAGCTCATTGCTCTGTTTCAGCAAGTCCTCCAACTAAACAATCATATTGTTTGTTGGGCCATTGGGACTACAGTTTAGAGCACCAAACCTAATTAGTTAGGGAGAGGAAAAACATCGTGTTTTGGATTAAATTGAGATATTTTTATGACATTACACCCATATTACAGACTCAATTTTCTTACTGGGGGACAGTTTAAACCTAAATCTAAAGCTGAGAACCACAAGATCACGTTTTATATGCACTTGTTCTCACAGTTGCTTAGTTTGTTGATGTTAAAAACTAGCTAAAGGTCATAATAATTCTTGTAGAAATGGCCAAAGAGATAAATAAATAAATGTAAAAAGCAATGTAATTTAGCAAAGTACCAGGAAATAGATACTCTGGGTCAAGGGAGGCCCTCATACATAAATCTAATTTGTTGTGAGGGCACTGTTGCATGGAATGACTTATACATCATTTATGGCTTTCTTCTTGATCTTATAGCATGGTAGGGCCCTGTGAAACAATCTACACAATCAGAGAGGGGGAGAGGATGAGAAAGGAAGAAGTATGATATGAGGAAAGAGGAAGTAGCTGGTGGCGGGAATGTATTGAGGGAGCAGATTAAAATCGATACAAACATACAGCTGGAGTCCGTGACTCAGGTACAGCTAGATGAAATTCAATACGATGCTGAAACAACATGACGCACAGACAGGCAGAGGAGTGAAATGTCTAGGTCCACCCAAACTACAAAGAGCGTAAAGCCGCACTAACACACCCAGCATTCACATGTGCCTGTTGACAACAAAAAGAGAAAATGGGAAAAATCAGAGACCTTCCGACAAGGATGTAAGTTGGACTTGAGGGACAAAATGACAACTTAAGACTGCATAAAGAGTCGAATTGGGTTTTATAAGAAGCTAAGAATGGCCTTTCTTTCAGTACTTTTTAGTGTTTCCATCTTGTGACGATTGGCTAATTTCTACATTTGTCTTCAGGTAACACCACTTTCCGTGATAACAACTTAATTTGTCTCGCTATCGCAGATAATAAAGCTTGTTTTCTTGAATCAATAACAAATTATTCAGTTATCACATGAAAACAAAAGGTTGTTACTTTTTATTTTTCTGTTTCTCCATCATCGTGTATCGTGCGTGAAATCTAAGTTATTAGTGGTGATTCACACATGAGGGTGAATCATTACTAATTCACTTTAACAGAGATGCCAGTATGCATGTCTCCTTGCCAAGATTGCTTTTCCTTCTCACCTTAGTAACATTTCACTAATGCATGAAAACAAAGCTGTACCAACTTTTACTGTGAGAGTAGATTAATTGAACGGTATTCTACTACTTTTATTAATTAAATTAAATGCCACTCTCTCACTGCTTCCGATTTGCAAAGAAACCTCTGGTTGCTTTTATCCATTTTTCTTATTGCCTTATTTTTGTATTATTTTAACTACTGTCAGATAATAATAATAATAAAAGGTGCTTTTTAAATGTTGCATGTGTCCTTTCTGATCACAGAAAAAGTATTCATGTGTGGCACCGATGGCAATGATTTAAAGGTAGAAATTTTGGAAGGATTTGGGACAAACATTCTTGGTTAAACTTTCTTCTAGTCTTAACACATTTGCCTTAATTGGGCTTGCACAGCTTTTCCGTACAATGGTAAATTATTACCAACATTTCAGGTGTAACTACTTTAAGTTTTCCTTCTAAATAATGCAGTTAGATAATCTAGGCTCACGCCATATCCACAAATGTTATCACAGTATCTCCATTGAAAGTTAATGCAAGAATATTAGCTTTCTAAATTGAGTTTTTCTATATTTCTTACGTAAAGTCCTTTTGGTATGCAGGATTCATAGTTAATATTTCGCATCTCTAGCCATGCAAAAGCTGCTGGGCAATTTTATGAATTCTTTTATTAATCTGGGATTTCGGTTGAAGTCAAGAATGGCTGCACTTGCAGTTTTTTTAATGCCTTTACCTTGAGATAAGTAAGCATGTTTTCTAATGAAATTGGGTTAATTTATTTAGACTTGTTTTCTTGAGGTAACAATCCCAACAGGCTCATCGCATTGAATTCCCCTGCAACCAAGTTGCAACCACTGATGATGCAAGTAACAGGGGCTATTGCTGAATGATATTACATTAAAATGTATATTACTGGGTAATAAGATACAGAAACTGGGGGCAACAATGTAGAAATAAAGCTCAGGCACATGTGATACTATAGTAATAGTATAGCAATATATTAATAACAAAATGATAACTTGCTAGCAGTAAAATCATATATCTGTGCATTAGTATGTTTAGAGACTGATTTGTGGTATTAACATAATATTAAGTTAATATTGGTTGATGCGTTAACATGTTGTGACATTGTTACTATATGATAATGAAGGAATTAATTCAATCCCTTGCGTTGTCAGGTTTGCAAAATGAAAAACTACCTGCTTCTATCCATCCATCCATTCGCTTCCGCTTATCCTTTTCAGGGACGCGGGGGGCGCTGGAGCCTATCCCAGCGGTCACAGGGTGAGAGGTGGGGTACACCCTGGACAGGTTGCCAGTCTGTCACAGGGCTAACACACAGAGACAAACAACCATTCACACTCACATTCACACCTATGGGCAATTTAGATTAATCAATTAACCTATCCCCACTAACTGCATGTCTTTGGAATGTGGGAGGAAGCCGGAGTACCCGGGAAGAACCCACACAAACACGAACATCTAAACTCCACACAGAAAGACCCCGGCCTGATGGTGGAATTGAACGCACCATTAGAACTCACTGTGCGGCAACAGTGCTAACCACCATGCCACCGTGCTCAATAAGGTAAGGATTCGGCAGGAAGTTTGTTCTGTCCATCTGTTTGTAGCGTTTTAAGTGGGAAAAATGTTTTGTTACTTGCATGAGAGATGAAACGTTAAGGAATCAGGTTTGCAAGATGGATTTTTAATGAAAGCGCTATGTTCAGATGGACAGAATCAACTTTTGGGGAACCAGCAATCAGGATTACAACATGCAAAACTACCAATAAAGCAAATTTCATAAATGGGACCAACAGCCTCCTAAAAATTTCCGAAATGATATAAGTTTCTGTAACTGTCCCTCAGAGTTAAGAGTTTTTATTTGATACAAAATTGTTACATTTTAAGACCCTCCTTCCTGTCCCTGTATCACTAATAGGAAAGTCTTTGCTGTTTTCTTCTAAAGTTATAGAGGCTGTAAAAGTCAAAGCTGGATTGACTTGATATTAGGGCTGCCACGATTAGTCGACTAGTCACGATTACGTCGCCTATCAAAATTGTAGACGATTAATTTAAAAGTTGACACCAGTGTTGGTCAAGTTACTTGAAAAAAGTAATCAGTAACTAATTACTGATTACTTCCCCCAAAAAGTAATCCCGTTACTTTACTGATTACTTATTTTCAAAAGTAATTAATTACTTAGTTACTTAGTTACGTTTTAAAAACACGATTTACAACCTGAAGAGGTGATAAAGCGATAGATTGTTCAGCCCAATTCTACTTTTTCTACATAATCCATCATACAAAATGTAATCAAATGGAAAAGTATCTTTTTTTTTAACTTGTTTTATCAGTTTTAATCTTTTAACTTTATGCATCAAGCAAAAATTTAATTATATGCAACATTCTCTGACTTGAATAAATTAGTTTAACATTTAAACCTATTTTCTGCACATTCCAGCACATAAAATAAAATATTTTTTGTGTTTACACTCACTCTTTCAAATAGATGCAAGTAAAACACAGCAGAAAATAAATAAAGTCAAAGACTCAGCGGTCCTGTTGCTCTATTTTCACCTGTAAAGCAGGACTGCGGTAGGCGGAGGTTTACCCTGGTGCAGGTGTGCCGCGGTCAGTTGAAGAATCCACGAGTTTCTCTGTGAGTTTCCCATGCGCGTTACTGTTACAAGTAACGCGTTACTGTTACAAGTAACGCGTTACTGCCCATCTCTGGTTGACACATCATTTGAAGCTCTGTAAGATCCTGAAAGACGCAGGAATAAGTAGTAGGATTTAAGAGTGTAATAACGGACTGAAACAGAAGATGGCAGCACTGCATGTACAAGGATGCCAGCTGCTGTTAAACCCTGAAGAAGAAGAAGCAGTGTCCGGTATCGTAGCTGTGTCCAAATTTAGGAACTGCATCCTCCTGTGCCCGCATTTGTAGGCCGATCACATTACAGCAACACCACAAAGACTGTCCAAATTCGAAGACTCTGACAAATGCGGCCGATAAATGCGCCCTTCTTTTCCCCAGATTTGAAGGGTGGGTCGCTTCGTGGCCCAACCTATCCCAGAATTCATAGCGCGGCCCTGCTCAGTTTCCAACAATGGCGGCAGCTAGTTAGTTTTAATGTTACTCTTATTATTCTTTCTGGGTCACAAAATAAACATTTAACATATTTTCAGGCGAGAATGTAGCTGTGTAAACCTCAAATATCTGCTCAGTTTATGAAGACACCACATATTTTCAAAAGCGCTCTGACGTTTTCGGAGACGTCAAGTAGACAACTGATTATAATCATTTGTGGCAGCCCTACTTGATATGTATGCATGCAAAGAAAGATATTGTCCTTTTGCAAAATGCAAACTGTGACAACTCACAATTACAACTTGTATTTATTCAATAAAGGATAGTCCTGCTCTGTTTACCCTTTTTCTTTCCACACCTCTCAAAGTAGATTATTTCTCATTATTTCGAAAGTATTTATGAAGTGGTATAGTTATTTTTCCAAGTAAACAAGATTTTCTTGGGTTGCTAACTTCACTCTTCTTTTCAAGGAGACCTTTTCAAAATTTGATGATCTCAAATAATTCACTCAAAACTCTCAAAGTCATCCCCCCAGGCAAAAGGTGTACCCTGGTAACATTGTATGTAGTCTGCAACAGTGTACATTTCCTTCATCAGAAGGTCATGTTATATTATGATAGCAGCAGCACAGAATAAGAAACTTTGTCTTTTACTTTTAGCCATCCTAATTTACTAAACTTTCCTGACTGTGACAATTATAACAGATGTCAGAATGTAACAGTAAAAAAGCACCAAATTAATCACATTAGAAATAATGTTTGCATTTTTATGTGATGGCTACTTTAGCACTTGGTGATTATAACTTCGAAAGCCCCTGAACAAAGTTCATTTTGTATAGTTTTAAAGGGTTCATATGCAGGAAAACACTCTATTTTCTAGTTTGCCAGTTTGCTGGGATAGGCTCCAGCTCCCTGGCGACCCTGAAAGGGTACGCAGAAGAGGATGGATGGATTGCGGGATGGATGGATAGTATGCCTATTTCAAAAGGTTGCTAAGTAACCAATGGATGCCCCCCCTCCACCCAACACTTCAGCTATTACTTCTGATAGAAAATTAAGCCCTATGTGTTACCAATATGATTGTTGTCTGTGAAGGTTCTCAGTCATCCAGTTCATCGTAGTAGATTGTTATTATCACAGTTTTCTCACTGACCATCAGTGAGGGAGCCCTCAACATCTACCTGCAAGCTATAAAAGTCTGATAAACCCTTTGCAGTGACATCAATACTGTTTGTTCACACTTGACATGAAACCAAATGGCCAATGCGAAAGCAAATGGGGACTTCGACCAATTCAGGAGTAAATGAATGTCAAAACGCCGAAGCCACATTGCCACAACAGAGAAATGTTACCATTGTGTTCTTGGACGTGAAGTGCAGTAGGGGCTTTGTCTGAATCCTATCTGCTCCTGTGTCTTTCCACTTTCATACCAGGCAAGGCTTAAAAAGATCGATGGTCTCAGATATAGATTTCCTCACACGTCAGCTGTCAACTACAGTCTTGCTGTCTTTTTTTCCCACATTCATTCTTTTCTCATCTTTGCTTCTGCTCTTGCATTCTTCTCCTCTGGTTTTTGTTCTGTTACTTTATTTGTCTCTTTCTGCTCAATCTTTCACACTTGTGCAGCTACTCTCTATCAGGCTCTGCATATCAGAAAAAGAGGAAAGAAAGCACTTTCAGATCCCCTCTGCTTCCATTTCCCAAGATTCCTTGGGAGGACTGATTCAATCGCTGCCTGTTGGTGAGGTTGACAGTGACATCTAAGGTGCGTCTCCCTCTAGATTCCTCTCCTTTATGCTTCTGTCACATCCCTCCACTCACTGCAGAACTTTGTGCAATTTCCATTTCTGTATAGTAAAAAAAGTACCTTTCTTGTGAAATTGGAGATAATTATCCTATGTGGAAAGACATGCAAACTTCTACGATTAGGTTGTCAGGCAGACACTCAAGGAAAGTATTACATTTGCATGCAGTTCATTTCTACTCATGACAGAACTAAATATAAACTGAATACTTTATCACAGCAAGGCTGGAGTATATTAGACATTACTGGGCTGCCACTTAAATCAGTGTGCTCACTGATTTTCCAATAAGATAAGACATGTTGGGATTATAAAGCTCATTAAGTTGCTTTGTGTGCAGACACAGTGTCATGCCTGTGATCTAAATCTGACGAGAAGATGCTGAAATGGTCCATTTGCAAATATGTATGAGACAAATCACAGCGGTCAATGAAAATGAAGGAAAACAATCCAAATGCAAGTGTTAGATATACAGCTCTACCAAACGACCAAAGACTGTTGTTGGAAAGAAGGAATCCAAACTATCAGCTTTGAAACTGATATTGCACATGATGATCATAGCATGTGTTCAGGTAGTTCAGGGGTGGGCAACTCCAGGCCTCGAGGGCCGGTGTCCTGCAGGTTTTAGATGTGTCCTTGATCCAACACAGCTGATTCAAATGGCTAAATCACCTCCTCAGCATGTCTTGAAGTTCTCCAGAGGCCTGGCAATGAACTAATCATTTGATTCAGGTGTGTTGACCCAGGGTGGTATCTAAAACCTGCACTCGAGGCCTGGAGTTGACTACCCCTGAGCTAGTTCATCCAGTCAAGCCAGACCACATCAGCTGACATCTCTACACATTCAAGTCACTAATCTCATACAAGGCTACATCATTACAGCTGTTCATCCAGTCCATCGTTGCTGCTACATCTGTAAGCTGCTGTGCAATCCACGTCATCCCAGCTCCTCATCATCATACTGTTTTTAAGTCAATTCCCCTTCCACACCTAAACAATAATGAGTTATTTAGCTGTATTTAACTATACTGTGGTTGAAATAAGAGTGTTTTTTTAAGATGCATGCAGACCAACACAGGATAGGTACATCATACTGCAAGCATTTTCTTGGGGAGCTTGAATATCCAATTTTATAGCACTCTAAAATATTCTTTTAATGCCGAAGTGCTGCAATCCAGCATAACAGTTAATGCTTTTTCCTCTTCGAGGATAAACTTTTAGTTGATTGAAAGCCTTAGTAGTAGTATAATGCATTCAATCAGTGTGCTCTCCTTGACTCTTTTCTGTGACACTGAGGTGATTCTGACTGTGTTTCTCCAACAGCGCCAGTCTGGGCAAAATAAATAAAGACAACATCTGACCTTTTTCTGAAAGAAAAAGCTTCTAAAAACAGTTTGATCTCCAGGTTTAAGTCCTTCAAGGAAGGAGAGCTGTTGTTCAGCTGTGGACTCCAATATTTCACAAGACAAAAAAAAACACTGATGTGGTGTAACAATCGGAACATATTTATCAGGGGTTGCCAACGCTGATGGATATACCGTAAAGTGGTTCAGATATCGACAAACCTCTGCCGGTCTCTGGTAGAATTTTTTGTAGAAAATACACACAGAAGCAACACCAGGAGTAGAAAAGAAACTTGTTTCTACAACCAGCTACTGCCATAAGAGACAAGTAATGCCAAAAGAAAAGGCAACAGTGGCCAGAAGCCGAGCGAGGCTGAGAGCAGGGCGATTGCGGCGATCAGAAGGGTAGAAAACAAAACTCCTTCTCTGTTTTTGTGAGGCGTTCCAGGCTGGTAATTTGCAAGCAGGCAGACAGGCACAGGATCTGTCGGACTGAGAGCCCAGCATCGTGACGCATTTTGCCCAGCCACATGTCCCCTATCCATGGGCCAGTGCCCAGCAGGATGGGTGGGGGGTGGTGGGGGCTGTAAGCTTGTCCATGAGTTTGTGTGTGTTACTGTTTCTTGTGTGTCCATATGTGTGTATGAGGATGGGAGGGTTTACAGCGTGAAGTTTGCCAATGTGGCCTAACCTCCTTGGGCTAGGTTGGTGAGCGAGCCAGACCATACTGATGCCTGCGGGCGAAAGAGAGAGACAGAGGTAGAGCTAGCTTCCCTGAGACCGCAACCCTGAGTTTGAATGGTGTTTTTGGATGGTGGGGGCCACAAATGTGCTATCAGCAAGAGCCTTCCCTGCCTGTGACGCTGGTGGCATCAGTCAGCCAGCCAAGCAAATGTGCTGCCTGCCCCTGGGCCATGTGAAAACTCAGGCATGTGAAACTGAGGCCTGGAACAGAATTATTGTGTGTGTGTGTGGAGGCTCTACGTGTGTGGGCGCCTTTTGGTTTCCATATGCATGTGTGTATATAAGAAAGAAAAAAGAGCCCCCGGTACTTTGGGGACATGTAAAGTGATCTGCTGCTTTGGCCGGTTCATGAAAACAGACTGTTCTCTTTCAAAGCCAAGACTTTCATGGTACGTACACAGAAAGAAGTGAATGGCCAGTTCCTACAATACTGTAAATATTCTCTGACATACTTCAGTGGTACCAACCTTTTTTTTTAATTTATATTTTTTCAGATGAACCACACTAAACTTCTTTTTAAGAGTACTCTGACTGCACTAATTATAATCATAACCAAGCCATAATCAAGATTTTAAATTCAGTGTTCTTTTAATTACTTCAAGTCTAACGTGTCCTTTTGCCTAACTGAATAACTCTGCATAAGTTAGCGATCAGAAGGTTCTACAAATCTGTCGATAAATGTAAAATCCATTCCTGAATCACAGTTTGGCCAAGATTTATAAAATACAACCCAAAATAAGCGAATGAGCCAATAAACTCAGTGTTTACAAACTGAAACCCATATTCCCAAGGACCTCAACAGGACTGCACATCTATGGTGGTGGATTTCAGATGGAATGCAGGTTCTTCTTAACTTCTGCATTGTTTTCATTTTGTCTGTGGTCAGAACAGGAGTCTGCAATGTTGGTGAGAGTTTAGGTAGATCTAAAACTATCAACAGTGCTCAAAGTGGTCCAGAGGTGCAGAAGAAGACTCGTGTTTTCTGTTTTAGGCCATGTCCACACTAATAGGTTTTTGTTTGAAAACACATCTTTTTCTCTCAGTTTTGGCCTTACGTCCACACTGAGATGACGTTTTTGGTCAAGGAAAACGTAGCTTTTTTGAAAACGCTCTCCAAAGCGGATACATTTGAAAACGGCGTTTTTGCGCCGCAGTGTGGACAGCGTAACCGCAGGCTTTTGGAAACGATGACGCATTTTTTTAACAGCCCTATTAAAGATTAATATCAGCTTGTACACGCTCCACATACAGGGGCATCATTTCCAGGGGGGTTAGGGGGGCTATGACCCCCCCAATAATCAGACCCAGCCAATATAACCCCCTCAATAAAATTATTAATTATCTTGCATAAACAGGCTGTTGATTTTCTTTACTTGTTTCAGGTATTACCAGCAAAATAGTTGCATGTTTAATCATTATTTAGACTGAGATCTTGGACACCCCCCCCAATGTTCAGCACAAAGTTACACGCATGTCCACATAGCTTTTCTTTAAATTCTGTAATTCTCACTCGCTTTTGCAACTTTGTACTTTTCTGTTACTCTCAGCAACAACTCCACCTCATTGTCAGTCCATTTAAAAAACTCGCTGCTTTTTCTCGACATTTTGCCCCGTTTCAAAGAGCCGGAAAGTAAATAATCGGCAGACAGAAATGACGCAGGTTGAATAGTCTTACGTTTCAGGCATGCGCAATACAGGAACTTAAGCGTTTTCAGTCGTTTCAGTGTGGATGAACAACTGTTCGGAAATGACTGAAAACGATAGTGTGGACACGGAGCGTTTTTAGACAAGAACGCTGTTTTCAAATTTATCCAGGCTAGTGTAGATGTAGCCTTACTTAAGTAAAGCTGCAGTACTTATACTTTAGTAAAGAATGTCTATACTTTTGCCACCTCTGCTGATCACACCTCGTATGAGCGAAATGACGTATGTTTCAATGGTGGCACGTCTAACGAGACAGCGTAGAGACAAAACAGGCATCAATCAATCCTGAGACTTTGAACAAGGAGATCTGAATTTAAATTTGTGTAAGGATGCTGATTTGAAAACACAGTTCTCTCTTATTTATTTGGCTTATTGCTTGTGGGGTTTAGGTTAGGTTAGCTTTTTTCTTTTATAAAATATATTTTCTTTCATTGTTTTGTTTTTTTTGCAATAAAGAAGATTAGAGCTCTATTGTTTTTACTACAACAGTAGCAAAAGTGGTAGAAACTGTAGACTAAGAAAAACGATGAAAATGGCAGCAGATTACAGAGGATTTTACTCAGCGTAACACAGTTAACATGTTGGAGGGGGGGGGGGGGAGCTAAACAGACTTGTAATTCCACCATGTGGTACAGCTTGCTTCACAGTAAATCTGACAGACCTTAAGCTTGTTATTTTTACAAAGAACAGAGCGATCTTCTCAGTAGCTTCACTGCTTGCAGTCGAGATACACGCACTGATTAAAGCATCCCTTCCAAGTTAAAAAAAAAGCAGTTTGGAAACTGTTTACACCTATCCTATCCTGATGAATAATTAACTCAAATCAATCCAACTGAAAATAATCCTAATATTTGCAAAAGGTTTGTCTGATTCATTCGAAGAGTTGATTGGGAAGAGTCAGTGTAGCAGTTAATTAGAAACCAGCGAAAACCACCTGTTCAAACAGGCAGCCTGGAAGCCTGTCTGAATATCCCACGGCCGCCCGCGAGTGCTGTATCATCACAGACAGTCTCGTGTAAATGAGAGAGAAATAGACGGATGGATGCAATATCCCTCATCGCACTCGCTGCTGGGCCGAAGCTGACCACAGGTTATGACATACAGCGCCACACGCAAATACAGGACGTGTGACGAACACGCGAGTGAGCGCAGACATGAACATGCACGCACCCGCAAACGCACAGGCGCAGACATAATTACCTGTCAAATGCAAGATGTGACTTCCTGAGAGTAAATGAACTGATTAATATTCGCAAAGAGGGATGGGTTTTGGAGGGTGGTGGGTGTTAGGCTGATTAGACGTTAAGATATTCTCCATCCCTCGCTCCATTTTTAAATTTGCTTTTTATTATATCACACCACAATGAACAGGGATGGGTGGCATGAATTAAAACACTCTCACTGCCTATCAAAACATTGCTTTTGCTTTCTTCTCTCTGCAGAACGAGCGCTCGCTCCAATTACCGTCCCCAAAAGAAGCTTGTGTTCGGTAAAGAGAAGTGTGATACAGCTTAGGGTTAACCGGCTACTTCTTTAGGATTTCATAAAAGAAGTTAAAAATACACTTTCTTCTCTGCATTGCATATCTTCTCAGTTTCTAAAACCCTTTCTGCCTTTATTCTCCTTCCAGCCCCAGTCTCCTTCCTCAGTCAGTGTTGACACCTTTTTGTCTGGCCTCCCTCTGAGTCAGTGTCTACTGTTTGGTCGATGCTTGCCGCCTTTGAGACACCCCACCACCCCCAAGTCCTAATAAGCAGAAGTCTAATGGTGTCCCAGGGCTGCTGAGGGGCCTCACATTAAGATAATTAGGCAGAGAGAGGGTGCAGGAATGAGGCCCTGGAGAGGAAGAGGAGGAGACACTTGTGCACTTTCTGAGAATCTGAGCTCTCTCTGCTTCTGGTTTGTTGGTCTCTGTAACCTTATTAAACCCCATAGCAAGGCTGCAAACGAGGTTTTCAAACCACCTAAATCACACTTAATGCAAGGTATCATGAAGAGGCTTGTCTTATGTGACAGCCAGCAAAAGAGGAGCTGTGCCAAAGATTGCAGACATTTGTGCCTTATCATTACTCTATGAGTCATCCATAAACCCGAGTGGCAAACGGCACACATGAGTGATGAATCCAAATGGGCCTGAAGATGCAGCTCTGCTGATTACCATGTGACACAGCATTAGGGTTTGACTAGCTAATTTGATTTCTTCAAACGTGTTGAAATTTATAGCGCTAAAGAGGACAAAAATAGCTAAATGCAAAAAATCACACAGGGCATGTTTGTCCTCACAGGTAGGTGACTCAGATGTAAACAGATGTTGCCAAGCTTTAATTTCCTGGGTAGAAACAACTGTCAGCACAGTGACAGCTGCTTACGCTAAAGAGACAGGATGATATCGGGAATCTCAGATCTATGTACTAAATATAAAACTAAAGCTAGGAGACAGTTAGCAGCTTGGCCCAGAGAGTAAAGAATCCACTACAACCAAAGCTTGTTAAACAATACTTTTATATATATAAAATATACTTAATTTTAGCAACACAAAAACGAAATAGCTTATTTGTGCACTATAATTTGTGGTCGACTGCAGAAGGATAGAGCACGCACATAGCTACCTAGCGATACCTAGCTAATTAGCAATAGCATATTTTGTAAAAATGTAGCTTGCTCCTTTTTTAAAAGTTGTTTGGTTTGTTTGTGTGTTTGGTTTTTGTTGCTTTTGAGATTTTTTTATGAGTTTAATTAAGTTATAAATTCATAAAAGGTTAGTTTAATGTTCACAGAAAGAGTTATCCATCCATCCTTTTTCTGCTGCTCACACAGGTCTGGATCCCTCTCCCCAGCCAGCTGAGAGATATAATCTCTCTCCAGCGTGTTCTGGTTCTGTCCCAAGGCTTCCTCCGGGTGGGACATGCTCAGAACAGCTCACCTAGGAGGTGCCCCTGACGGCCAGAACGTAGGTCGACCGCTCTTCACCTCAACAGACAGGTACAGCATCCTTATACTTAAACTCCTCCACTTGGGGAAGGACCTTGTTCTTAGAGTGGCCATTCCACCCTTTTCTGACTGAGAACCATGGCCTCAGACTTGGAGGTGCTAATTCTTATTCCAAGCAACACACTTGGTCAAAAACTACCTCAGTGCGAGTTAGAAGTCCTCACTCGATGAAGCTGACTAGACCACTTCATCCATGAAGGATTCACCAAATCTGACACCCTCCACAGCTCAGTTCCTACCATAAAAATAGAATCAGTGACAAAGTTCAGCCCCTGCGATGTCCAACACCTCCAACACATTGCAGACTCCTTTTTTGGAAACAGGAAAACAAGTCCATCTTCAAACTGAAATAAGTTAAAAAGCATATTGCCAAAAAAAACAGGTAACTTCTTTTTTAATTGTACGTATAAAAATATCCTCTAAACTTGCTTCTGCGAGTATGACAGAGCAAAGTCAAGTTAAAAATGGGACAATTTTTTACTCAGTGGTTTGGATCAAAGAGAACTAACTGCAGATGTAGTGGAAGCTTTCCTGTCACTCCAGCCGGCTATGAGCCTAAAAGACAAACTCGGGAATGGAACCTCGACTGCGCTTTTCCCGCCTGTTTGAACACAAGGACAGAAGCTGAGCTTCAAACAGAGCCCAAGCTGGAGTGACGCCTCACAGATAACTACCTACAGCTCTGTCATTTTCTCTTTCACAGCCTCTCTTTGCTTGTTTCTACGGCCCGCACGTAGGTTCACTAGCTGAGGCTCTGCTTTCGGATCTGGCACTCTGCAATCAGATGTGACATGCTGAAGGCTCGGATGACAGCTGCGAAGACAAGGTCACACAGTCACCTACTTTTAACGAAGGATACGTACGACTCCTCTTGACAGACTTGTGCAGCGCTTGAAAAACACATTTACGTGCTGCCTGCATACACACTGTACGCCTGCGCACCTTCATTCACTCACACACAAACTCGTACACACACTCACAGTCACAACGCGGAGCCGGAGCATTTTGCAGATGGGGGTCTTTTCTCGTGCCTGTGCAATCTCAGAAGCAATTACCTATTAAAATTTCATCCTTCATCCTTCCAGAATGTTTAGGAAAAGATTATAACTACTGGGAAGGTAATTAAGCCAGCAAATGGGGAGCTGCATTGTGAATACTGAGAGATATGTATGTTGTGTTTGTGTGTGAGTGTGTGCTTTATCTTAATAATACCAACAGTGATGCCCACCTAAAGCTCTTGAGTGTGTTATCCCAAATGACATGAGAAAGAAGTCACAAGGATCGCTGCTGTTTTACGGTAAAACTTCACAACTAATGTCTTCATTAAGTGGAACAGCAAAGGTCGCAACTATGTCAAATGTAGACAACATGGCCAGTAGAAAGCTCTGTCATTCATCAGTGATCTTTGCCTTTGTACGTCTGGATGTTGCCACTGAGATCATTTGACTCGTCGCACGCTCAATCGTCCAGGTAAGGAAATCTGTTCATGTAGACAGCAGGATTTCATGTTCAGTAGGAGGAAACACAACATAAAGATGAATAGGTCCCTTTTTATGGTTTTCTCCTCTTTCTTGTCCTTACTTTCCCCTCTTTTTTCCTCATCCCTCCCCTCTTTGTCTCTTTGATGCTAAAAGAGGAGCCTTTTAAGGATTCAAACAAAGTCTCCATTTTTTTTTTGTTTTTTTGCAGGGGGATGAAAAAAAAGTCAACAAACCTGGCCATCTGGGGAATTTATAGGTTGGTGGGTTCTGGTTCAAGAAGCAACCTCAATCTCCATTTTTAATATGCAGGATTGGGGGTGGACATAATAAACAGAAACCCCGGACTTGTGTGTTGCTGATTGATTCTGGGTGTTTCACACTTGTGTGGGATATTCCTCAAATAGACTGAACCTTATAAATGATACAGCAGTGGCGGTCATCAATGATTCCTTCACAGACAACTGGCATTCTGGCTGTCACACAGGAAAAAGGAATTTCTCTTCTGTTAAATAAACAAAGGAGACCTGCCAGACCAGGTTCAATCATGCCATTAATAGGGCAATCTGGCCATAAGCTATAATCAATAAGTGCTTTTGCACTAAAATAGATTTTCCAGCACAATCTTTCGCTATATTTGAGCAGACTCGCTTCATGTGCACAGAGTGCATGACAGTCCCTTTAACCCGAGTACTTATCTTTACATTGCAATTACCACTGTCTTCAGTCTTCCTCTTCTTCTTCTCCTTCTTCCCCCCATCTGTCCTTCACATTCACAGTGACACTTGTAATGATAAATCGCCTTGCCCTTTTTCAATCTATTTATCTTCTGTTAATCATTTAAATAAGAATAACACGTTGAGTAAATCCATACCTAATTCACCTCCATTCCTGCAACCCTAATAAATCGACTGCAATGCTTATGGAAGTTTGAGGGAGGGGTCCGTAAACCAATCAGGTGGTTGTCGTGTGTAGGGGGGGGGGGGGGGTCCTGGCAGATCGTGGAGGTTAATAACATTCCACATGATTACCCACAAGCCAGAGGATTAGAAGGTTAAGGGGAGCGGGTTCCACATTGCAAATAATAATCGCTATTTCACAGCCGTGTCCTCCTGGCCACTTAGGTGATAGGCCACCCAGCTATCTCCTCTCTCCCACAGTGTGGACAGAGAGGAAAAAAAGAACTCCAGTGGAATCTGACACCTACTGAAAGTGTTATTCATCTCTTTTCATGGAAGCCCTTTTAGGACTCCCACCTCCCTCCCCCGAAAAACGACCCTTTTCTTTTTAAATAAAGAAATCAATGCAACCTTTTTTTTTTAAATTCTTTCTCCACATTTTTCTATGAGATGTGTTCTCATCACGATGTTGATGGCATCTGTGGGTGTAGCGCTTCACGCTGAGTGGGGTTATGTCACCCTGTCGTTGCAGGATTGCGCATTTATCTCATTCTCCCAAACAGATGCAGGCATTCGCACCCCCTGACCGCTGCCTTTGATGCGGACGTCCTGATTCATTAGCAGTCATTTGTAACTGTGACGTGTCACGCGTTTAAAGATGTAAAGAGAAAGGAGTGAATTAGGAATGTATGGATACTGCTGTCTCTGTATTCAATAATAATCAAGCACCCTTTTATCTTAAACAACTCATAGTACCGCATCACCCCAATAGATCTCCTCTCTCTCAGTGTGCTGGTTTACTTAGAGTATTAGAAAGTAGAACGGGAGGCAGGCCTCTCTTATGTAAGACCAGCTTCCAGAACCCAAACTGGGAGTTGTGGAACCAGCTCCCAGCTTGGGTTCGGGAAATAGACACCCTTTCCACTTTTAAGATTGGATTTGAAACTACTGTCTTTTTTGATAAAGCTTCTAGTTACGGCTGACTCGATTGACTCTGCACCCTCTCTTAGTCCTGCTGCAACAGGTTTAGGCTGCTAGAGGAGGCTCTTTTTTTACTTTTGTAAAAACTTTAGAAATCAAGTGTAAATGTCAAATTTGATGGAATAAATTGTCTTTCTGGACTCAAAAGTATGGAGATGCACGCAAATGCACAAAAAGGCAAGGCTTCTGGATGTGTGAGGATTTCAGCTTCCAGTCAGTTATAATGCTACAAGGTGCCATTCGCGTATAACTAGATAATAAGAATGAGGCAGAGGGAACTCTGTGTCACTCTGTGTCTCTGTGCTGAATATCAGACTAGATTTGTTACTTTGTTTTGGCATAAAAAGGTGACGCAATTTTTAAGTGAGCCCAAATGCTGTGTGCTGTCCCTGTATGTGTTATATGTCATCTACTGTACTCTCTGCCCTGCATGCATTTATGTACGAATGTGCGGGTTTTGTGCACATTCATCTCTTTGGTCTTCGATGTTCTAAAAGCAAATAAGCTTGATACTGTAGCAGCCCACGGGACACAGAAGAAATAGATGGCATTCATACGCTTTGTATTATACCCTCCCTACACACACACACACACACACATATGTAAACAGACAACCACCACCACCACTTCCTCTTACACACACACTCCCACTTGCCTCTTTCTCTCATTATATCATGTGGGCATGAACCAAAATAAAACGGTGAATAACGGCTGAAAAGACAGGGAGGTATTCTCTTTCTAGGCTGTTATGAAATGGATGGATATCTGGCCAGTGTGAGATAAAACAAAAGCCAGTGCTGTCATTTGAAACAAAAACAAAAAAAAACACAGAACAAGCCCTGCAGGGATGTGCGTTTTCTCTCAACGTTTATGGTCGTGTCTTTTTCTTTTTTTTTAAAATGGATTTTCCGACTCTGCACCATCGGCCAGATACGAGGCTGCTTTCAAGGCTGTGACGACCCACTTGATCCCAAACTCTCACATCCTTCCATCACTCCGAATGACTTCGCAGAGGCTCTCTGACACCAACCGGCATCCACTCAATCTCGCTTTAAATAAGCAGCTTTTTTTTAAAAAAATGCATTTGCTGACACGCATACGCACTCCACCCACGCCTCCATATGCTGCTTTAACTTATACACACAGTTCACAACAACCAATAATGAGCTGTCCAGAACTGCCAGAAGAAAAAAAGAAAAAAAAAACTCACGGATGTTTGTGGCCCTGGCGACATAGTGCTGCGAATGCATCCCTAGGGCCTCTTCCCCACGATACTGCTCACCTGGACACCCGCCCTGCAGCACATTGGCGACGACCCTGTCAGACAGAGAGATGGATGAGGCGTGCAGACATGAGGAACTGTGCATGACATGGCTAATTTAATTATTCAGTTCGACTGTACCGGTGCACACTGTCGTTTCAGCTGCACCTCACATTATGAGGTGCAGCTGACCAGAAAAATTAGTTTCCACGATGAGTGGAAAAGATTTCCTTTCAGTTGTTCCCTTTTATTTATTTATTTTTACTGTAATTATTGCACATTCACTCACACCTACTGAATTGCAACACTATGAAGGTGTAAAAACAAGCAAATGATCTCCAGTCAAGAGTGATACACAATGGAGTGCAATGCCACCTTACTCTACTGAAAGACACCCCTCCGCCCCTCACATGAGAGGAGAGCAGCTCATAATATTACGCTGTGCCACAACAGATGGATAGACTGGAGTGGAAGGAATATGCGGTATCAGTTCCTGTTCATAAAGACTCTTAATAACAGAAGATGCGATACATTGCTCTTGTTGCCCGGAAACCACGTGTGTGAAGTGTAACATGCACAAGTTCATCTATGATGTTTTATGGCACGGATAGGTGTCAAATTAAAGGAAAATTTAGACTGAGTGTGATGCCAAGGCCACCACGTGAAGCCAAAATAGCTTCGATGTTCTTTTTGCATGTTGGCCTTGGCTTGCTCTTCGCTCTCCAAGTCTTTGCTCTAGACCAAAATGAGCTAACCTCTAATTTCTGGACAACATTGGTCTGGCTTCTCGACACTTAGTTAGACTTTTCTATGACTAGATCACAACCTAAGACACATCATTTTGATACTCAGTGACCCAAACCTGTAGAAGAGCACTCTTATCGGGAAGAAAGGGGTTTGTCATAAGACAAAGGTGGTAAACTTTGCAGTAAGTCTTTCCACTAAAGGGAGACAAGGAGACCCCCACCCTAATGAAGAGGTCAAGGGTTTGAGTTTTTTCTTTAATTTAATTTCATAAATTTATGTGTGTTGTGTGTGTGTGTGGTGGTGGTGGTGGTGGGGTGCTCTGTTAAGACGACAAGCACACGTCCACACGTTGCGCGCTCCAGATCATTGCGCGCGTAGGCTACTACTGCAAGTCTCTTTGTAAACAAGCGCACCGAGAGAATCGGGCAGAGAGGGAGGGAGGGAGGAAGCGGGAGATAGACACACACAGATAGAAGAGAGAGAGAGAGAGAAACCAAGAAAGAAAGAGACCCACCTATACATATTCTCTCTCTGGGGTCGGTGCGCCTTTTCCAGCCCCAGCTTGGTGAAAATCCCCACAAGAGCCATAATCGCCACTACTCCACAAATGACGTAAACTATTAAGTTCGTCTTGTCTTTGGTGCTGTCGTGAGGCTTGTTCGTTTTCTTGTAGGGTGTCTGCCCGCTCTTCATCCACATCGGGGTGTCATAATTTGTACAGGTTTCCTGGTCGAGCCGCGACTCCTTGATGGAGCAGCAGAAGCGGAAGCCACAGGTACCGCAGCAGTACAAATACACGCCCGTTTTGCAGATGAACGGCGGGTCATACTGGCCCATCACGTCGTAGTAACCCCGACACCTTTCCTCCGTGTGCGGGGTCTGCTCGGACACGCTCTCCTCCGGCGTGGAGCCGTTCGAGGTGGCGATCATTACGAATCCCCCGAGCGCTCCTGGAATCCCGCCAGCCTTGCACACGAGAGCCATAAGTTTGAGCAACAAGAAGCAGGGGAGAAAGTGTTTCCCTCTCATTGTGCTCTCTCCTCCGTTCAACTTCGCGCGGAAACGAAAAGACCTGAAGAGAGGGGACAGGGCGCACGGTCATGATATGCCGAAAAGTCCAGAAATATCCGCGCTGATGAACATCTTTGCTCGCGTATCTTTATCCACAAACAAACGCGCGAAATAAAAAGAACAAACAAAACAAAAAACCCTATGTGGATTAAACTTGACTTAACTGAACTCCTCTCCAGCGAGTGCGCATTTAGACGCCTTTCCCAAAAGGTTTTTGTCTTTTTTATCAGGCTCAGATTTTGCGTTTTCGGGAGTGCATCACTTCACTCCTCTGTCTGTGCGCACTTACGCACGGGAGTAGGCAGAGACACAAGCCGCACCGAGGATGAGAGCGCAGTGAGCGAATAGAAGAGCCGAGGGTGGGAGAGCCTGGTGCACACACACACACACACACACACACAAACGGAGAGGAGGAGGAAAACAGGGGGAGGGAGTGAGATTGCAAGGGCTGACTCCGAGGGAGAGAGAGAGAGCCTTTATTGTGAAATATTATGATAAAAGCGTCTATGCACATCACTATTACGCTCTGCGAGGAAAGTCGTGGGAGCCCCATTTTTTTAATACTTCCAGTCGTAGGTTGCCATTGTTGGAGAAATCCTGAAATCACAAGTAGCTTAATGTGTTACAATAGGCAGTGGCTGGCAGAGCTTCTAAGAACAGGTGATACATTTTGAAACAACAAAAACAAAAAACCACACAACACCTATAGATCCCAGGGGACATCTATAGGAGACAGCAATCTGGCCCATCAAGACCATAACCAAGAGACACAACCCCGTAACGAGTGATATTCCACCACAGGCAAATGTCTCACTCTTGTGGTTTTTGCCAAAGGTGCTCGGAACAGAAAAATATAAAATGAAATTTTTTTAAAAAGAAAAATGTACGTATCTGTCTGCCTCGAAGCACAATCCTCACAATTTGTATCAATAAACCAGGCGAAACAAGAGAAATCTGAGAATTTGTTTCGGGAAAAGGGAAAATTCAATAATTTACCAAAAAATAGAGACCCCCCTCCCCCCCTCGAAAAAAACAACAACCAACCAACCAAACAAAAAACAACACAAAGCAAAAATAAAGTTATGAATGTTTTGGCTTGTAGGGATATTAATCCACCCGAACTCTTGTAGAGTGAGTTTCCCAGTCTTTTCTTTGTGGCGCTCAAAGCGCAACACAAAGTAATTTTCTTCTATCTATCTATCTATCTATCTATCTATCTATCTATCTATCTATCTATCTATCTATCTATCTATCTGTCTATCTGTCTATCTATCTATCTATCTATCTATCTATCTATCTATCTATCTATCTATCTATCTATCTAGCCAGCCTTTATATATTATTTTAAACATATGTTCTCATTTAGATGTGTATGGACCCGACCGGACAGGGCAGGGCAGGAGGAGAACATGGCATCAGTGGATGCAAATGTAGTGTTTGCTTTGCTTGGATTCGTGGATCATGTGTGTGGGGCTGTGGGATCATTTTGGGAAGTTTTTTGTTTATGTCTATGTGCAGAAGATACTGCTGTTAGATGAAGGTTTGGGGGTTTAAGTTTGATTGGGGAAGGTGGCTGAATAATGAGTTAGATACTCCAATATATTTGAATGAATGAATGAATGAATGAATGAATATGACTAATTAATGGATGAACGAATTATTAACTTTACCAATTACTGACACAGGAGATGGATAAAGCCGATACCCAGACATGAAAATAAAAAATATCCATCCATTACTTGTTTCCTACTAGATTATGTAAATTCTTCAAATGCAATTCTTTTTCATCTCAAACAGATGCTGTTTCAAGTGAAAACTGCCTTCATTATAGGTTAGGTGCAATGAAAAATCATAAAAATCGAATATATTTCCACATGCAAGCCCCTCTGTCACCTCTGATGATTCATTCTCTGGTTAAAACACCGATTTCTAAAGGACCTTCCATGTATTCAAACTGTCTGGCAAGCAAGAAAAAAGCCTTTGATTTGCCCTTATTCAGCTAGTGTTAAAGCATGCAGACAATCAGCGCGGTGAGGACGGGTGGACGTGGCTCTCTCCGTGGTTCTGAAAGACTCTATCCTCTGTCCAAGGTTCTTCTTTCGTGTGGTTTCTTATTTTGCCATTCTCACACACAGCTAAAACACGTATGGTGTGAACGATGCAGATGTTTGGTTTGTAAAGGTTTATCGGAAGAAGATGAGAATGTTTGATGACTTGATCGATTTTTCCCCCTTTTGTTTTCTGATTTATAAACGATGAGTTGTGGCTAAAACGATAGCATAATTCTCTTTCTTGTCGTTGAAACTAGTTAAACAGTAAGCATGAAGGTTGTATCTGGTTTAAAAGTTTGCGGCGAAACCTGTTAAACTGACTTTTTTTCGCTTGTACTTGCCTTAACTGGTAGTCACACTGGGGGCCGCTGCAGTGACGATCACATACACACTCACAAAAAGGCTGTTTAGTCGATCGCCGAGAGTCTCGGGTTTAGCTAGCCGCAGGAACAGCTGAGAAGCATAACAGCTACATAACCATCCCACTCGGACCTGCCGGTTTGCTCTGGAGACGGTTTAACCAAGCGGGTGTTATGGCTGAGAGTGAGAATATCTTTCTCAAGGCAAAACACCGGACATTCAGCGGACTCACTGAAGGTAACTGACTGCCTTTAGCTTCTTTAGCTCTGCCGGCTAGCCAACTTCTGTGAGCTAACTTGGCAGCACCGGTGACACAGGTTGTTGGTGGCGACAGGTTAATATTCTGACAGAGGGAAAGCTGTCACTTAGGTTTGCGTAGCTTTCTTTTAACCAACAAGCTGACACTGTCAACCACAGGAAGACAGAGTGGCTAGCTAGCTAGCTCGTGTTTACAAAATTAAAAGTAGGGAGTGTGGCAATCTTGTTCTTGCAAAGAATCAAATCGGGGCAATCCATAAACACAGGGGTTGCGGCTATTTCGATTTGCATTTGTTTCTAACTCTGGTGCAGAAGAGCTACAGAGCTGAGTATTCATTCATGCACAACTTACAAATAAAACCCATGCTTGACTTCGGCTGCAGTCTCTAATTAGTCATTCATTTATAGCTAAATCAAGCCCTGTCCTGGAAGGTTTAGGCAGACTTCTTTCAGTCGAAAGTGTTTTCTGTGCCTCGGAAGAAACTGAGGGGTGAATTAGATTTAGATGGTTTACTCTTAAGTGGCAAAGTACAGTCCTGCCGTTAAGATATTCAAATATTGAAAACATGATCACAGCGCCCACAGCTATGTGTTTATGAGCTGCTGCCCCTCCTGTTTGTTTTACTTTATTTAGCACCCCCTGCTGGAAGCAGGCTAGTATGAGGAAACTGGGGGACAAAAATTGAGATCTTCGGTATTTTATTATTTGCAGCCCATTCACTTTCATCTGAAATGGTCATAAGTTTTGTTATGTGGAGTCCACGCAGTGGCCGAAATCAGCGCGATTGGTGTTTGACTTTGCAAGAAGGCTGCTGCTTATCTCTGGGTGTGAGAGCACTGCCAGTTTCTTTTCTTTTAAAATATGCCATTCAAATAGACACATACCTGGCTTCACAGAGTAAAAACATTTTCACTATAAAGTGTCCTGAATCTAATAAAAAGGTTTATTTATTTATTTTAATGAGGTCAGTTAAATCTTTTGTATCTGTTAGTTATTCAGTACTCAGGGGCAGGACCAGCATTTTAAGGGACATATGTTTGCATATTGAACTTGCCTTTTTCCTTTGCCAAGAATATCCCATCCAAAGTTTATATTTTCAGGAAGCAAAATTCACATCAAAGCATATTTAAAGCTGGTGCAAAATTAAAAACTTTTCTGTCAAACAATGAGTTCAAAGATGTGAAAGTTTTTGGTTTTAGGAGGTTAGTTCACAGCTATAAAAGTGTACCTGAAGCATTTCAGTGGGTGGCTCCACGGTGTACTGGTTAACACATTCACCTTGCATGCAGAAGATCCCCAGTCTGACACCAGGAGGAATTGCAAACACAGTCTGAGAGGGTGGTGCAGGATAAATGGGAGGGTTTTGTCAGGAAGGGCATCCTGTGTAAAACAAATCTGTGCCAAGTCATGCAGATCTATTCACTGTGGTGACCCCTTGGGAAATGAGGTAGCGGGTAGAAGTACCTACAACTGAAACATTTCAGTGCCGGTGTCAATATTGACATTTCTGTCAAACTTATTTAAACATGGTAACCTAGCAATGCACTCTAATCCGGATTGGCTGGCACACCTTCTCCATACACTGGTCTTAAGTGGAATTTAGTGAAAGTACTTTCATTTTGCATATGCAAATATAAAATCATCATCAATAGGGGGCTTCCACATTTTACTAACCTTCTACTTCGTGATTTTATTTATTTAGAGATGTTAGATCACTATTGATACCTGAGAGGAAGAGAGAGCCAGAGTGAGTGAGCTCTGACTTTGGGCATTACAGGGGCTGGATCTAATTGCACAATTTAATTCCACACCGTGGTCCTTCACCACACTAAATATCCCCTTTAGATTTAGTATGGGGGAGATTCAGGAGAGGAAAAATCATTAGAAAGTATGTGCTGTTTTATGTCACTCTCCATTTTTCTGTGGCCCCTGAGTACCCTGGCCTCACACATCCACAGCTCCTCTCCCTGCTCTTGCAAACTTTTGAGGATTTTTCAAAACTGTGCAATGGGTGGTGTTTGGCTCAGAGCTGGGGGTCAAGTTACACTTTAAAATGCAGCTTTAGTCTTTATCCTCTCAAGAAGTAAAAATGCTGACAGACTGTCACAGCCCGCTAAGATAAAATTAGGCTTTTTCCACCAAACTTAAGGAGGACTTTTATGCTCATTTCCATATTTTTATTTGTGAACTGTTTGCATGAGTCACAGTTCGAAATGATGCTTATTTATCAAACAGTGGCAGCCCCTCACTGCTCTCTGTCTGAAACAAGCCTTAGCTCCCTTCCCCCAGCTTTTAAGCAATGGTACTATGCAAAAGTCTTGAGACACACACATTTCTTTATCTTTATGCAAGGAACATCTGCGAACATCCATGGGAAAATGGTATATAAGGAAAACAGTTTGTACAATTCTAACAAGCTTAAAAGTCCATATTTGGCAGTGTGTTTGAGATCATCCTCATGCTCAAAAATGAAGCTGTTGGAAGTCTGACACTTTCCAGATGGTATTGCATGGTGGATTGAAATCTGATGGTGCTTTTCTGCACTCATAATTCATCAGTTTTGACAAGAAACAAACACCTCTGGCTGAAATGCATTCCCAAACCATGATGCTCACTGCTTTATGTCTCTCCCTACCAACTCTGTACATGTTGATGGTGATTTGAACCAAACTTGGATTCATCACTCCACGAGACCTGTTGTAAGAGACTTTCAGTCTAGTTCTTGTATAATTTGGCATACCTCATACCCTTCCTTAGGAATGGCTTCTTGACAAACATCATTAGACTATTTCTGATGAGGCTTCAGTGAAGTAGATGGATGAACTGAAGGGCTAGGTCCCATGTCAGATCTTTGTTGGATTTTTGCTCTTTTGGATTCTTGGATTTGTTTTGTTTGGATACTGTTCATGCTGTAGATCAGGCACCATGTTCATTCACTCATGAGCTGCTGTAACATGAATCAAATGGCTGAATTGCCACCTCAGCATGCAGTCCGGTGCTATGGAGTCTTGCTAATGACTTGCTAATTTTATTCAGATCTGTTGCAGCAGGGACACATGCAAAAGTTTCAGGACACCGGCCCTCGAGGACTGGAGTTTGAGACCCCTGCTGTAGATAGTCTTTTTTTTATTTTTTTTTAATGTCTGCTACTTTTGGCCTTTTTCCAGTTTCCTCAAAGTTTTGTATGGGCACACTGCACACCATGCCAACCAGTGTTGGTCAAGTTACTTGAAAAAAGTAATCAGTAACTAATTACTGATTACTTCAAAAAGTAATCCCATTACTTTACTGATTACTTATTTTCAAAAGTAATTAATTACTTAGTTACTTTTTAAAAACACGATTTACAACCTGAAGAGGTGATAAAGCGATAGATCTTTCAGCCCAATTCTACTTTTTCTGCATAATCCATCATACAAAATGTAATCAAATGGAAAAGTTCTTTTTTTAACTTGTTTTATCAGTTTTAATCTTTTAACTTTATGCATCAAGCAAAAATTTAATTATATGCAACATTCTCTGACTTGAATAAATTAGTTTAACATTTAAACCTATTTTCTGCACATTCCAGCACATAAAATAAAATATTTTTTGTGTTTACACTCACTCTTTCAAATAGATGCAAGTAAAACACAGCAGAAAATAAATAAAGTCAAAGACTCAGCGGTCCTGTTGCTCTATTTTCACCTGTAAAGCAGGACTGCGGTAGGCGGAGGTTTACCCTGGTGCAGGTGTGCCGCGGTCAGTTGAAGAATCCGCGAGTTTCTCTGTGAGTTTCCCATTACGTCGTTGCGCACTCGGTGCTTGCTTGGAAGTTTAGGGGTTTTTTTCGCTGTAAAAAGAAGTTTTCTTCCCACGCACAATGGACGCTAATGTTTTTGTCACTTTTTATGGAATCAAACTCAAAGTAAGGTCAGTACTTCCACGCTTTAAACGCTGCACGCTCATACTCTCTCCCACAATCGATATGTGATCCATTGTTGATCTGCACACAGCTGTTGTCACTAACGGCGCACTCGCTTACGTCACTGTCGTGAGACATTCTCGCAAAAAATCACGGTTTTAGTAACGCAGTGTTCCTACGGGAAAGTAACGGTAATCTAATTACCGTTTTTGCAATAGTAATCCCTTACTTTACTCGTTACTTGAAAAAGTAATCAGATTACAGTAACGCGTTATAAGTAACGCGTTACTGCCCATCTCTGATGCCAACATATACCAAGTTTTTGGCTAATAGGTTTTTGGTTTTTGCAACAAACTGCTGGTGCCTCTCTCGATCCATTCTCTTCAAGTTATTCCACTTAGCCTACAGCCTATCCCAGCTAACAGCCTATGGTAGTATTGTAGTTGTCCAAAGCACAACTTTGAATGCTGAAAGTCTCAAACGGTTGCTCAAGACCACTTTAAAAAAAAAACCCAGAAAAGTCTGGCTCATTGGGAGCAACATATGAAGACGTTAGGGATTGCTTAAGACTTTCGCATTGCGTTCTATATATTGCTGAAAGTCTGGAAAAGATATATTAGGTGCTTCTAAACTTTGTTACATTAATATGGCCAGCCTCAGGTTGAATTCAAAATTCATCAGCAGCACTCGCTGTGTAGTATAAGCTGAGATCAAGGCTGGGCTTGTTTGGATCGAGGCATTCTAAAGTAATCGGGTTGATGATGATGATAATCATAAAAGCAAAATGTGTCATAAATGTCAATTACACCGAGTTCGTCATTGTTGAGATTTTACGAGTTTTCCTCCCAGGAGCAAGGGAGCAAGGCAGTTTTTGTTTTTCTTTTTTGTTGCTCTTTCTTTTCTTATCTTCGCTCGAGTTTCTCTGCAGGACAGAATTATTGCCGACTCATTTGGGAGAGTGATACATGGAGAGCATGTTAAACACAGGATGCTGAACAGTTACAAGCCCCCGCTGAATGAGAGTGAGGGGATTTGTGCAGAATGCAGATGCGGGCTCTCCACGATGACAGAGCAGTGCATAACTACAGTGGTACTGCTTCCACGTCCTCCGGAAACTCGGCGAGTGGAGTAGAAAGCTGTTGTTTACACCTGCTCTTAGTATCTGTCTGTTTCGGGGGAAACGGCGAGCCTCCATTTCCATATTACTTTGGCGGGCGTCCTTCATGTCACGCCTTGTCATTACCATCAGCCAAGCCTCACTGAGTGTCTGCTTGTCTCTTTTCATGGAAAGGTGGGCACTGTTTGCCTTGTAAATGAATATTTGAGAGTGACTAGATTGTAGGGCCCTTCTGTTGCGTAATATCAGGATTATGTAAAACACTTGTTCTTTGCCATTCATCCTCTAACGTGTATCTCGCTGTTAATTATTTAGCATTGGTTACTCACAGGGAGAGAGCACGTACGTCTCTTCCCCGCCGACGAGGTTTAATTCCCAGTCCTACATCCTGATCCACGGCGCTTTTAACTAATCAAGTGTTGTGCCAATTCCAAGAATGAATATGATGAGGTTTTCACAGCAGGCCTTCCACCGATAAATGAGTAATGCTGTGGTCACACCTAATTTTATATATATGTATGTATATATATATATACATCTCATTATATA
>NW_024582604.1:0-9305 GCF_018398535.1 Haplochromis burtoni
CGCCACTGTCCCAGCAAGCGTATATTTTAAAAGTTGTGTTACAGTGTTTAATGTTATCTTCTGTTGCTGATTTCAGTTACATATTTTACCCAGCATCAAAAAGTGTAGATGTGCTGTAAACATATGAACAGACATAACAACCAGATAATAAGGAATAATGGTGAGTAAACAAACTGCTAACAGTCAGGGAACATGTTGGCTCCTCACAGCTGTGAGCAGAATGTATCTGTCACTCACATTGAGTGATGAGGTTTGTTTTCTGAGAGGTGTAATCCATCACTTGAATTAACTTAACAAGGAATAACAAGATGGGTAAAAATGATTGCCAGCTTGTTGAAAATTTCCCATGTTTTAATATGTGTGCAGAGAAAAGCAGACACAGTTCTATCGCTCAGAATGAATGATGCTTTTACACTTGAAGTTTGGTTTTTGTGAGTGACACATTCCATTGGTTAAATCAACTTAACGAGAAGCTACAGGGCAGAGATCAAACTGTCTGGCAGCTTGTTAAAAACACAGCACATCTCAAAACAATCTGATAGAGTCATACATGGAATCAACTACTGCCAGAAAAAAACAAAACGTCTGACTCGACATACACATGGAGCTGTTGATTAGCAGCAGTTAATCCACGCTCAGTGAGCAACATCTGCATCCCTGTCAGACAAGACAGCAGTTCTGATGTGTAAATACACATGGTGTATGAAATAACATGTGAAATGTAAAAACTTCACAACCTTTTCTAACACTGCTGTTTAATTAATTTATACAATATCACATAATTATAATGGAATGAGTGGCTTATATTGCCGAGGCAGCAGTTCACTACTAGGCCTATTTTGATGTTCAAATGATGACTTTATGGTCCAGTGTCCATATTTCTCTGTATCAGGAATCTTATTATAATTAATCCCTCTTGTGCTCAAGTACTGCTGCCCTTTCATATCGTCTGCTAGCTTGTTGTTGTGACTGTTTTTGTATAGCTGAGTATTACGTTTCCACAACTGACCTTAAAATGAAACTGCTGATGTTTTTGGTTGTATAGAAAAGGAGACGGACACTGTAGATCCACATCTAGTTAGCGTTGACACTAATCACATGGCCAGATGTTTCCGGGCACGTCTGATAATAGCTTAATGGCATAAAAAATAAGATGAATAATGGATGTATTTAGATGAACTAGTTGGGTTTCATTCACGCAAATAAAAGGTGCTCATAAGTTAAAGTAATGGAGAAAAGAAATCCCACACTCACCGTCTTTTTTAGGTGTCAGGACAAAACAACCTCAGACACACTACTGTTTTGTAGTGCATCGTTATTCATCATTGCTGTGTCCTTATTCATGTAACAAAACATGATTAAGGACAAATGCAAAATGCAAAAGTATGTAGGCTCCATGATTCAACAACCTATAGAATCACCTTCAACAGCGATAACTTGAAGTGATTATTTTCTCTTTAAATTAGTCAGTCTATCAAATCAGTGCAGAATATTTTTAGCCCACCCTTCATTATAGCATTGCTGGTCTGAAATTTGAATAGGCCATTACAACAAATGTATTCTTTTACTGGTTTACTCGGGATCACAAACAGTTCATATTTAAAAATCAGTGATTCATCAGTATTTTTGTATCTAAATTGGTTTATTTTTTTATATTCTACAAATTTAGAAGTGACATAAACCATGTGTCATGATGAAGGCCTGGCTGTCTTAGAAAATTTAAACACACATCTACTAGTACTACTGTTACTACTACAATAATAATAATAATGATAATAATTTCTCATTAGAGTAGATCTCTGGCTGTTTAACGTAAATGACTTCATGTTGGTCAGAATACATACTTTGCACATTAACGCATTTTTTATTGATTTCGTGACTATCAAAAAATATATATTCTTCATTTTATTGTGCCACCTTTTAACAAAAAAACACCTTTCATGGTTGTTGGTTATGTTGTAATAGTTTTGATGGTGTTCAGTTAACACTGTTGTGCTTTGGAAATATGTGCATTTATAGCATAAGAGGAGAAACATTTTTCATAACCCCATTTTTCCAAAAAATGTTCATTAAAAGTTGTTGACAGATTTTTCCATGTCATTCATATAATGTAAGGTGTTAACGACCAGAAATGATCTATTGTCACTTATTATACTTGTCAGAGCCAAAATGTCAACCATAATCATCTGCAAATTAAAGGCTCATTGGAAGAAAAGTATTTACATAGCTACATACCACTAAAGGAAAGAAACCAATTCTAAGAAGTACTTTTAGTCAAATTCATTATGGGTAATGAATTTATGTGTTAAATCATAGCGCAATTCTCACTTTTGAAAATTACTGTTGATTATCTTTAGATTTCTTACCAGAAGAGTTCTGCCATTCACTGATTCTGGACCAAATCTGAAGAAAGCTAAGAAACGCTTCTTTTTAAAAAGATGTAGTGGATTTTGTGTGTGTGTGTGTGTGTTTTACATTATTAATTCATCACACTATGACCTTCCTTTCAGTGCTGTCAACAGCCAAAATTGAACATGAATGTTCGGACAAGATATCCAATAAGGGAGATTGAATGGCAGGGAAGCAGGATGAGGTATCGTTAATTAGCAGCTGATTGACTGCAAGACAACCAGGCATTTAAAATTGGAGGGCAAGGTTCAGACAGCAAGTCTCCAAAAAAGTGAGGTTTATCAGCTGTGAGACAAGAGACAAGGAAGGTGTGCACCTTATCTTTGAAAGAGGTCAGTTCTCAAGAAGGAAAATATGCAGTGGGGAGAAGACAGAGAGGGATTAGCTCCAATTCTAATTATGGGACTCCTGCAAATGATGTCCCAGCCAATCAATGCAGGAGGTCGCAGTAATTCCCGTTTGAGCCACAGCAGGAAATAAAATGGAAAATGGTTGCACAGATACTTGGGAAGTGCCCTCCCACGTACGAGAGCAATCTGCAGACAGGAGGAGCATGTTTTAATCATCAGCTTCGGTGTGACTGTAATGTAATTCAGAGGTCTGATTGTGCTCACCGAATTAATTCACATACATTATATGGACAAGTGCAGTATGTCTTTGGTCTGGAGGTGATGAAATATTTCAAAGAAACCCTACAACAGAAGCACTGATAAAACTTTCAAATAATTTCAGCCAAATACACACAAACGCATGCACATTCTTGAAAGAGTAGTTGTCAAACATGTATTTTTTTATTTAGTTTTTGTCTAGTTTTTGAATTTAATTCAGGTTTATTCATATAGCACCAAACAGTTGCCTCAAGGTGCTTTATATTGTAGGATTTTTACCTTACAATATTATTTTTAGTAGACTAAATATAATACAAATATTGTAGACTCAATTAAAAGCCAATTTAGTTGACTGAAATTGTAAAAAGTGTAAAAGTTTGTAATGTTTTTCCCACCTTTCTATACAGTTTAATTAGTTCTGATTGGATCACAATTATCCAGGATGTTTTCATTTTTTTTACTGACAAAAACAGTCTTTGTCATGTGCATTAGTTTAGTTGTCTTGTTTTTTATAAGAAAAATAAGGTCATTGATGAAAACCATGATGAAAATTATTGCAAAATTAACACTTCGTGCAAGTGAAGCAAAGGGAGGTGTTACAAATTTACTAGTGTTATTCGTCTAATCCAGGAGGAAGGCCTGTAATCTCAGAGGAAATGATGACGTTTAAGTACTCCAGCTGTTCATGGGGAATCATGGGGACTGTAAGGTTTATACCCCTCGGTCAAAAGGCTGATGGGGTATTGTCATCAATCTGCTGGATGCCCAGGCAACAGCGTGGACGCCCACCTTTGTGAACACTGTAACTTGAAAATTAGGTAATGTAGGAATTTCTCATTGAGAGATTACGTCCATCTCCTAAAAATCTTGGATGAGTTTAAATCATGTCATGTATTCTGAAAACCTTGTGAATATGATAACTCCAGAAAAAATCCCAGCAAGGAGGGGTAGCACTGGTGGAGGTCAGTATTTTTGGAGAGTAATATGGGTGACCCTGGTGAGCTGATTAAAACCAGACAAAAAACAATGAGTAGTGTTACGTTCCCCTGAGGGGTCTAGGCGGTGAGGGGGAAGTAACAAAAGGTGTCCAGGTCAGAAAAAGGAGTCAAGGAGGCAAAGGTTTAAATTAAAGAGTTTTATTAAAGTTATTCAACTAAAAGAGACGGACAAGCCGTTATCACCATAAAAGAAACAAACAAAACTCAGGCGTTGGTCAAATAAAGCAAAAAGTCAAAAGGAAAGCGCAGCTCACTAGCTGGAAACCACCGCAAACACTCAGCTCACTAGCTGTACCCACACAAAATGGCACTCTGGCCCAGAGCTCACCCTGCTCTGGGCTTAAATACCTTTAATCGCTGATGGGAATCAGCTGTACCGGCGGGAAAGGTGGCATCTCAGGCAGGAGGTAGTGGGACACGCCCACACAGGCACCCTCAGGAGAGAGAGGCCCTGCTAGGGCCGTAACAGTAGTTTGATGCAGCGAAATGTTTCCAGACCACCTGACTTGTGGACAGGGTTGTGTTCACACTGGGAACAATTTGCTCATCATGCATCGCTTCGAAGTTGCCAGCTGGTCACTTGGGGTGTTGCCTACTTACTGTAACCCTCTAATGGATTTACTAGCAGGATATATGCCAACCAATGGTATTCTTCACTCTCATTGGTAGCCTTTTCAGTTGCTTGCCTGAATGTTTAAGTTGCTGCAAATCACTTCCAGTGTCTATGTGGCTTAAGTGTGAAGTATTGTGTGGCCTGAATATTTAATTTGTTGCTACTAGAATGTTTAAATCCAGTTCAAATGAATGACCTGGGGTGACACTGCTCCTTTACTGAAATGTTACTGGGCCCCCGTCTTGTCCTCCCCTAAACTGGGTTATCATATCAGGGATGAGCTTTGCAAAGCATGCATTTATGTTTACCACTCATAAAAAAAATGCTGTCAGTCTGTAATGGAGACCAGAGGTTCCACTACCCTTAATTGTACTTTTATTAATTTGAGTGATTTGTATTTGAAAACTACAAAAAGAAAAGAAACACGGATTTGTGGTTAGTGATTCTTTATTAGGTTCATGAGCTAGTATTTAATTGAACTACTTGTGGAATGTGAAAAGACAGGGGGACTGGCCATCCTACCTGTGTCAGGAAAAAGAACCAGATTTAGAGCTGTTCACATTTCTGGGCTATTCCAGATGCTCACCTGAATCAGGTGGAATATATAAGGAACCCAGTTGCTTTTAGAGGGGTTCTTTGTTGTGATCTTGTCTGATCATTTCCTGATAACATTTAAATTTATAATAATTGATTACACAGCAGTGGGGAGTAGACTTCATCACAGTAGATACCTTTCTGAAAGTGCTGTAACTAAGTTTAAGAGTATAATCTTTATCTACAGCTACTTTCAGCACCATTGATATTTATTTATACTCTTTTTCTCCGATTCATCTTTCTGAGTTAACTTAAGTAATTACTTCTTCCAAACCATCAACCTGTCTTTTAGACCCCATTCCTACAAAACTGCTCAAAGAAGTTCTGCCATTAATTAATTCTTCGATCTTAAATATGATCAACCTATCTCTAATAATCGGCTATGTACCACAGGCCTTCAAGCTGGCTGTAGTTAAACCTTTACTCAAAAAGCATCTCTAGACCCAGCAGTCTTAGCTAATTATAGGCCAATCTCCAACCTTCCTTTCATATCAAAAATCCTTGAAAGAGTAGTTGTCAAACAGCTAACAGATCATCTGCAGAGGAATGGTTTATTTGAAGAGTTTCAGTCAGGTTTCAGAGCTCAGCACAGCACAGAAACAGCTTTAGTGAAGGTTACAAATGATCTTCTTATGGCCTCTGACAGTGGACTCATCTCTGTGCTTGTCCTGCTAGACCTCAGTGCAGCGTTCGATACTGTCGACCATAATATCCTATTAGAGCGATTAGAACATGCTGTAGGTATTACAGGTACTGCTGCTGCAGTGGTTTGTATCATATCTATCTAATAGACTCCAATTTGTGCATGTAAATGGAGAGTCCTCTTCACACACTGAGGTTAATTATGGAGTTCCACAGGGTTCAGTGCTAGGACCAATTCTGTTTACATTATACATGCTTCCCTTAGGCAGTCATCATTAGAAGACATAGCATACATTTTCACTGCTATGCAGATGACACCCAGCTCTATCTGTCCATGAAGCCAGATAACACACACCAATTAGTTAAACTGCAGGAATGTCTTAAAGACATAAAGACCTGGATGGCCGCTAACTTTCTGCTTCTTAATTCAGATCAAACTGAGGTTATTGTACTCGGCCCTGAAAAGCTTAGAAATATGGTATCTAACCAGATTCTTACTCTGGATGGCATTACCTTGGCCTCCAGTAACACTGTGAGGAACCTTGGAGTCATTTTTGACCAGGACATGTCCTTCAACGCACATATTAAACAAATATGTAAGACTGCTTTCTTCCATTTGCGCAACATCTCTAAAAGTTAGAAATATCCTGTCTCAGAGTGACGCTGAAAAACTAGTTCATGCATTTATTACTTCCAGGCTGGACGACTGTAATTCATTATTATCAGGATGTCCAAAAAACTCACTGAAAAGCCTTCAGCTAATCCAAAATGCTGCAGCAAGAGTCCTGACAGGGACTAGAAAGAGAGAGCAGATTTCTCCTGTTTTGGCTTCCCTTCATTGGCTTCCTGTTAAATCCAGAATTGATTCAAAATCCTGCTCCTCACATACAAGGTCTTAAATAATCAGGCCCCATCTTATCTTAATGACCTTGTAGTACCATATCACCCTATTAGAGCACTTCGCTCTCACTCTGCAGGCCTATCCAGTTTTGGATTCAGGAGACAGACACTATCTCTACTTTTAAGATTAGGCTTCAAACTTTCCTTTTTGCTAAATGCATATAGTTAGGGCTGGACCAGGTGACCCTAAATCCTCCCTTAGTTATGCTGCAATAGACGTAGGCTGCCGGGGGATTCCCATGATGCATTGAGTTTTTCCTTCAGTCACCTTTCTCACTCACTATGTATTAATCAGACCTCTCTGCATTGAATCATATCTGTTATTAACCTCTGTCTCTCTTCCACAGCATGTCTTTTATCCTTGTCTTCCTTCTCTCTCCACAACCGGTCACGGCAGATGGCCCCGCCCCTCCCTGAGCCTGGTTCTGCCGGAGGTTTCTTCCTGTTAAAAGGGAGTTTTTCCTTCCCACTGTCGCCAAAGTGCTTGCTCAAAAGGGGTCATTGACTATTGGGTTCCATAACCAATATTTCAACAATTACTAGAAGGATTGCTCTGATATTTATTATAGACGGCAGATGCATAGATCTGCAGCCGATTCAAAATTTTGTGTGCAAAGGCAAAAATGTCTTCACTTTTATAAAGCGCTGTGTATGCATGACATCCTTTTATAAATTCTGATCTCTGTGCACAAGCCTCATCTCAGCTGCAATCATTAGCCATTAATGGATTAATTAATTTATATCTGCATATAAAAATGATGTCAGCACCATGAGTAATGAGAACATTGCAATGACATAAGAAGCAGTTTTATTTAATGTGAAATTTAAAGAGAAGTGAGAAAAGAGAACATGGTGTTCTCAATGACTTCAGTTCAGTAATCAAAAAAAAAACTTTATGAACTGTAACAAGTACAGGAGGTAATCCACTCGGTGAGCATTCACCCATGGCAGAGGGTAAAAAAAGACACAAAGAGAGAGCGAGAGAAATGGTTGAACTACAAGTCAGCAAAAACTTCTCATAAGACCAAATTACCCATAACCATTAGGCGTGACTGTAATTATTTGTAGAACTTTTAGTTTACAACAACAAAAAACTAAAGGTGCACAGTGGTGGGTGTTCTCTACGTAGGCCCTCCATTTTCAACTGGCAGCCCAAAGACATGCCAGAAATTCATGTGAGATAAATTAGTGCTTCTAATCTGGCTCTGTGGATGTGTGTGAGTCTGTTTCACTGTGTTAGTCACTGTGATAGCATGACAAACTGTCCTATGCATACCCAGCACTTACAGTACAGTAATGTAAGGAGTCGTCAGCTCAGCCGAGGTCATCTTTGCACCAAATCCATTTCTTGACTTCTCAGCTCTGTATCTTTAGAATGTGCACACATGAAATACAGACAGTGAAAGTGAGGGAGGAGAGCGATAAGAGAAACTTCCATAACCATAAATAATAGCAAAATAGAATAGACACATGAAAAAAATACTAGACAATGTTTAAGTCAAGCCTGAACTTACCTTACATGTCAATGAAGGGCTCCCCAGTCTCTTCCTCACAGGGAACAACATGTTATCTTTGGAAGGACAGATGGGACTGGGGCACACAAATTTTTCGCACGCCTTATAATTGTGAAAAAATAGATATTTTGAGAACTTTTTGATTTTCAAGGAAAGCAATTGACCTTACACATAGAAGAGTATTCAGTAGAAAAGACTACCTTTCAGAAAACTGTTGTAAGACTAGCTTTCTTCACCAGCAGGGATTCCTCCATATGCAGGGATCTCTGATACGTAAAAGACGTGAATGCAAGTTTATCCCTTTCCTGAAAAGTGCTTTAAACTACAAATCTATGTTCCTGTACATTTTCATAAAATCATTCATGACATTTAGTACCACAGTTACACAATAGTGCATCTAAAAAGCTATGCTAATAATAAAAAGTCAAAATCAATATTTCCACTGCTGTAACAAAAGAATATCCCAAATATGGAATCATTAAATTATTATTCTATTTTTCATTCTCTCATTAGAAAATTGGGAATTTGTATTTATTTATTCATTCATTCATTTGTATTCATATGTATATATTTATATGCATGTTTGTATTTATTTATTTTGTAGTTTACGTCAAAAAAACTAATAGTAGTAGAAGTAGTGATGCTGTCAACAGATGCAAAGTCCTGGAAAAGAAAATCAGCATCTCCACAAATCTTATTAGCAAATGGAAGTACGCAGCGCTCTAAAACCTTAGGTAGGAACTGTGTTGACTTTGGACTACAGGAGTGATTTAACAGTAGGAATGTTACAGTTGTAGCTCTTTTTTCTGAAGATGTCTGTGCATGATGAGTCTTGGTGCACAGACACCAGCCTCTGGCCACTCCTTGTGAAGCTTTCAATGAGAATCCTCTCAGGGCTACAGTCCTCCCTGTTGTTTCTGCACCTTTTCCTACCACACTTTTTCCTTTCAGTTCCTTCTTTAATTTGTCTCAATACAGCACTTAAGCACAACCATTACTTTTCAGCAGTGATATTTTGTGGTTTTTT
>NW_024582604.1:25725-65445 GCF_018398535.1 Haplochromis burtoni
CTATGTGAATTAGCAAATTTAAAAAATGTAGCATGGTGATTAATAAACCTTTAAAGTCATAATTGGTGCTTTTCTCCACTCTAGACAGAGCAAGATTAGCTTCCCTCAGCTTGTGGTGTATTTAATGGAAGGAGATGATTTGAAGTTTATCATTTTATCTCATTCATGTATAAAAAAAGAAATGTACAACTAATACTATGGAAGGATTTCCAAAGGAAATCTTAATTTTGAAAGTATTTAGGTATTGTCATCAGAAACTGCATGTGCAGAAAATCAAGCTAAAGCTCAACTTGGTGCAAATACACACACAATCTGCTGTGTGTCTGAAGTTACTGCAGGCTGGAGAGCTGCACACAATCGTCTGATATTACTGATGGCGTTGGTATTGCGTTTGAAGACGAATTTGACCTGAAAAAGCAATTGAATTTCAACTAAGTAATTAAGCAAGTATTTTGAGGACATAATTGAACCTTATGCTGGGGCCAGTTCTTCATGGTGTGCAGAATTGTTGGGGTTTTTTTGCCTGTCCCGTTTGGATCTTTAGCCATCAGAATTGTTGTCTGAAGGCCAAGAAAGATGCCAAGCGGATTTACTTTACCAAGTGGATCATCATGGCCTTGCCATATTGGTCCATTTGATTGACCTTTATTATAATTATGAATTTATTTTATTTTCAGTTGCTACAAACGGGACAGACATGACTGGGGGATAGGACAGGGAGAAAGAATGAAAGAAAGAGAGGGAGAGAAAGAAAACCAAAGGGGAGAAGAGACGGTGAGAAAGGGGGGAAGAAAGAAAAAAAAAAAAACAAAAAAAACACCTGGGTCACCTGTATGGAGAAAAAAAACAGAAGAGAAAGCAAACAAAAAGAGCAACATAATAAAAACAAAGATAGACAGCGCACAATGTGCTTTGAGGCAGCAGCCAAGAAAGCTGTAGTCCGCGTCTGTGAATACCCGTGTGTACACCTGTGTGCATACCTGTGTGGATCAGCATGCTTGCATTCCAAAGGTTTCTCCATGTAACGATCTGCTAGGGAGTGTGGGGGAGCCACAGCCCCGTCCTCCAGGGCATGAAGCAGGTATGGAGGAGATCAAAACTCCAGACATCCAGAGGCCCCCAGAACACAAGAGACCAAGGAAGACCAACAGAGGGGCAGCCGCGCCACTGTCCCAGAAAGAGCTGAGGAGAGTCCCAGATGAGGGCTCACTCAGCAGCCGCGGAGCAGAAGCCAGGGGGAGTTGCAGTGACGCGCCCGTGAGCTCCGCCGGCAGCCAGCTGTGCCTGAGTGACCGAGCCCCAGGCCGAGAGGCCGGGGGCACCCCACCTCCGAAGTGGCCCGAGCGAGCCCCAGGCTCCAGGCCCCGATAAGCGGCCGCCAAGGAGTGAGCCGGTGTGTACCTGGACGCCCATCCCCAGACACAAAGAACCACCAACGCACCGATGTCTGAGGGAGTCCGCCACTGGCAGGGGAAGTGGTGGTGGGAGATAGGCCTCCAAACCTTGGAGGGCCTGAGATGTCCCCAGAGAGGTGGCGTCTGATACCCAACCTGACATATAGACACAGACATCCATTCCCACCCTCATGCTCTCATATGCACTTACTCCACACTCAACCAACGTGGAGACAGACATAAAGAGACGCTGTACACACGATCACACTCCCCAAGCGTACTCTACGAACCGGGTCTAGGTACCCTTGCCCCTGGAGGGGGGAACTGCACCCAGACCCAGGTGGTGTTACCCTTTTCCCTGCGGTGGGGGGAGGCAGACCGCCCCGACTCCGCAGCAGCAGGGAGGCCCCACACTCCAGACCGCAGTCGGACGGCCAACTCCTCCTAGCCCCCCCGCTCCAGCAGGCCGCAGAGAATGGGGGTGAGAGAAGACTCCAAACCTCCCTCCACCCGCTCATTGTAGTGTTGATGCATGTGTGTTCTAAGGTGCATTTAAAACCCAGGAGGGCATGGAGCTACCTGCCAGAGAGCAGCAGGTAAGCGCATAGTCCCTCCTCTCTTGACTTCGTACAGCCCCGATCTGCAGACGCTGTGCGCAGAGGTTCAGGAGCAGAAGTCCCATTGTAAACATATCAGGGCAGACCCGACGATGTTTCCATGAACACGCTTTACAGCATCTCTTTACTGACCACTTTTCAGACACGGTTGCTGTACGCATACAGCCGGCTGTAGCTTTTCAGCTCACAGCCGACACATACCAACAACAACACAACATCAGAGAGAGCACAGACGTTTAGGCGGCGAGGTGTGATTGCGGGTGCCGCTCACGTGCGTCACCTCCCCTGCAGCGGCGCTGCAGACCACGCCCCGCCACACACATTAACCAGGTAAAATACATATTTAGGCAGAATTTAACAAATATCTATTTTTAATTTTTTTTTAGCAGCATAGTGCTTTTTTACAATTATTTTTTAAAAGTCAGGTCAAGGCAAAAGTTGTATAAGGGTGACGGCTCACAACAGTTTTTGTTTGCTACATGGATCATTTTAGTTCAGCTTTCCTTTTTTTATATTTCTTTAAGAGTTCAAAATGTGTTAATTACCATAAATAAAATGTAATTTTCTCTGTAGCACTTCATGGATTTCATAAGCAACACACCTTGTTCACACAAAGCATAAAGGTAAAAACAGTATATACAGTCTTATCTTCATTTTAGATGTCAAAAAGTATCTGTGGCTCCCAGTGTTTTCCTTTGCGTGGAGACCGGGTCCAAATGGCTCTTTGGGTGTTAAAGGTTGCTGACCCCTGTTCTGGGGCATATTGATCCGGTTGGTGTTTGTTACAATCGGTCCAATGTAGCTTTCAAAGGAAAATAATTCTTTATACTCTTCTAAATAAACCTATAACCCTTAACCTTTCTAAAGTCACACACAAAACACGTAAGAAGGACTTCTAAGGCTTTCACATAGCAAGAGTAGTAAATATATGTCTGTCAATCAATCTTTGCACCCTGCTTTCAAAAGGACTTCAAGTGAGTAATATAGGTAGTGAATTGCTCTGTACACTGCAGAGCACAGAGTGATAGAACAGACCTTTACCTGACCTTCACAGCTGATGAGGCCTGCTTGTATTTCAACATGCCCCTCTTCTGTATATGGCCCCCACACTGAAATCAATGACGCTGCTATCAGAGTTTTTATGTGATTCTTAGAAACCTGCCAGCAGCAGCATTGAGTGATTTGATTCAAAGGGACTTTAGGGATTAACTAATCCACAGGTAGCAAGCTGCAACCTATTGGAGCTCTGCCTGGGTGCAAATTCAAGAAGGTATTCTTCAGAAATCCTACTTGTGTGAGTTACAGATAGGGTATACGTGTGTGTGCTCACTGATCTAACATTCACTGCTGCCCTCTTGCTGAGCAGTGATAACCCAGTTTACCCAACAGAAGAATGTATGACATTTTCAGGTGGTGTAACAAACCCTTTTACAGCCAAGTATTGGCAGTCTTCAGTTCCTTGCCATTAAAATATAAACAGCATTTTAAAATGTTTAACTTGCAGTCACTTTTCTCCTAAGGCCTCTATTTTGAATCTTTAGTGCAGCAGATAACATTAAACGTAGATCTTTGTCTTTTTTGAATTATGTTAGGGTCAGATCATTTGCTAACCACGGGGGTTTAGTGATAAAGATAATACTTTTGTTTCCTGGATGGACACCTGGCACTCCTCACTGCTTGCCCAACTCTTGCTTATACAGCACACCTCACTTGTTTAGTACAGGTTTTTTTTTTTAATTAGACTCAATACTTTAATCGTCTTACAGTCAGCATGTTGAGGTGTCTATGAGCAAGAAAAGCTATTGAACCCCAAACTGTAGTCAGAATAAAACATTCAAGAAAAAGCCTTTGACTAAAAACTAGTTCTGTCTGCTCCTTTATTTACAAGGGGTCACCACAGCAGGTAGCTCTGCATGTCTGATTGGGCAGATTTTTGCCAAATGGCCTTTCTGATGCAACCCCAAAAAGATCTGTGTCTCCTCTCAGGAGTGAATTTGGGATATTTTACTTGTTGGTGAGTAATTGACTTTTATTAACCTTCTGTTGAGCTCCTGAAGATAATTGACTTTTTCTTACTCCTTCTGTTTAATGAGTATCGAGGATTTTTTTTTTGTAGTAATTCTCCTGCACTGTTACATGGTTTATCTAATCTCAACATTTACTGAAAAGTATTTCAGTAGACAGAAAGCTCTCATTTGCTAAGAAGGCTTTTATTTTTGAGATAAGTGCAGGAACTGTTTTAGGAAATAAACCAAATAAGATTATCTAATGCAGTGGTTCTCAAACTTTTCACAATGAGTACCACCTCATAAAATATATGGCTCTTAAAGTACCACCTTTATGACCGACATTAAAGTACAGTAGGATAGGACTATATTTAACACCACATACAGTTTACACAAGACAATTTTAAAAAATAAATGTTATTTAATTCAACTGTCATAAACAGGATGTGACAAGAGATAATAATAACAACTGCACTGCATTAAAATATTAAAACATTTTTTAATGTTCAGATTAAGCCTCTAAAAACATTAAAAAATGCCCATGCAGCAGTATATTAATATTATTAATATTATATTAATATTATACCTTCTACTGGGGATGGATTATCTCAGTTGTTCTCCTGACTGAAGTTTGGTCCATTTACATCATCCCAACATGTATGACGTTATTTTTGTGCCACTATTCTGAGCGCACGTAAAAAAAAGTTTGCAGGTGCAAGTGTTGCATTTTGAGGGGAAATTTATTTTGAGCAAAGAAAAGCTAAATTTGAGTGAACAAAATTCATTTCTGCGTGCAACAAATGTATTTCAGTGTTTGCTATTATCCATACACACACACACACATACACACACACACACACAACAGCATTTGGGCTCAGTTGGACATTTTTGTAATCATCAATTTTTTCATCTCTTCTCTCTACTCTTCTTCCTCATTCACCCCTGCTCTTGCTCCCCCTCATTTACACTTCATCATTTTCCTCCTCACCTCAAGGCTCATCTCCTTAACTGAAGTCAGGGCTCTAACACACAAAAACGTGCACGAGCATATTCACTTCTTTCTTATATTGTTGCAATGAACTCCCAAAAGATTTCACAGAAACACTCCCATCTCCAGACAGTAAACAATGAGCTGGCTAAACAACAACAACAGCTGGTTAAAAGCTACTATTAAACCAGCTAATGTTAGGGTAAAGTGCTCACTTCCCCTCTGATAAACAGGTTTTTTCCATTCTCACATTAAGAGTTTTACTAAGTGTTTGACTCCAAGATTGTTAAATCGACTTCAAAGAAAGTTTCGTTATTATTAGCTAACTGCTGCAAAGCAGCAACACTTACTGACAGAAAGGTTTAGGATAACTCACCTCAGTATCACTGGCATCAATCAGAAGTGAGAATCACCGACTCATCAACTTTGAATAGAACTCCTGTCACAAAGCCTCTTCCAGAGTAAATACACATGGACACTTCACACCCAGCATATTGCTTAACTATAGTGTCCTACAATGGCCGCTGTAGCTAAGATTATGCACTGAAATTAGCTAATACAATAAACTGAAGCTAAGACAATAAAATTGAGTTCACTGCCATCTGCAAACTACTGACAGATGAAATTTTCAACACTGTACCAAGTGTATGTAAATTTGCCATTGTGCTCAAATAGCTTTTAAGAGCAGCCACAGTTATACAGTTGCACTGCAAGTCTAACCTGTGCCATCTTTTTTTTCTGTATGCTTAATATACTTTTCTTTGGCCTGTGAGAAGAAACCTTAGCAGAGGTAAGGTATGCACCCCAGAGTGAAGGTATTAAAAAAGAAAAACAATCAGTAGAGTGAAATTTTAAGCTCTGAAATGTGAAGCTCTGCTGCTACGTAATTATATAAAAAGATGTAAATTCTGTTTCAAAGTAAGTTTGTACTGTCCCTTTTTTTAGATCTGTATACGGAAATTATAAAGCCTGTAATTACCTGAGATTAGAAAGCAATTAAAAAGGATCACTGTTGTCCCCAAAGCACCTAAAATCAAGTAGATACAATCTGCAAGAAATGTCTTGCAAATTAAAACAGACATGTTTGTGCTAGAATTGAAACAGCAGAATGTTAATTAACACAATAAACAATCAAAGCAATCATTTGGGAAGATGAAATAAACAAGAAGTGTGAGCCATGAATCGTCTCTGATGGTTTGATCAGCGTTAAAACCCACAAAGGTTCACACCGAGGTGTTAAAATTTTCCAAGGAATCTCTTGCTTTGGCTCTGGATTTGGTCCGTGGAGTACGATTGGCACTGTTAGGAAGCCAGTGAAGGAACAAGTTCTTTTTGAATTGTAGATCTTTAATCTATATCTTACATATTGTTGAAGTACATGCAGCTTATGCACTCTCCATGGTCCTGAAATTAGTTAAGTTAATATGTCACTGTTTATTTGAGCGCAATAAAACGTAAAAATGAGATTTCCCATGCCTGACACCCAACCAAGGCCTGATCTTTTTCAAGGGAGGGGCCAAAGCCCAAGTCTTCATCCCTCCATTCGCTCCATTCTGGCTTTGAACCCCCATTATGCAGGCTATTAAATTCCTGCCACAGAGCCACAGCATGTAAGAGCTGGAAGAAGTTTAATTGCTGCTGGTGCTACATTGCTCCGTTTTGGTTGGAGGCTTGATGTCATCTCTCAATTTACTGAGCAAATTTCGAGTTGGGTGGCTTGGTAAGCTGTATATTTTTGTTGTATTTTTTCTGGCATTCAAAATAAATTGAGTGGAGAAAGGTCTCACTCTGGTAGCACAGGCTCTTAACTCTCTGTGATGTCTCCTCCGTGCAGCAATAACTGCTGCTACATGAAGCACAAAAATAACACGTGCTGTTTTTTGTACTGTTTAATATCAGTGCAATTAGCAGTACACTGCACGTTACAGAGATTAATAAATAAGTATGTGCGCTTAAATATTTTCCACACTATAACGTTGTGCCTTGAGAAATTATGCATAAAATTACTTACATTTCTTAGAATTACATATGCAAGAATCTATGAACTCCCTCCTCTTACATGCCATCATGTCACTCTGCTCTCTTTGTAAATACAGATTACTTTTTTGTGCCAAACCCTGTGTGTGTGTGTGTGTGTGTGTGTGTGTGTGTGTGTGTGTGTGTGTGTGTGTGTGTGTGTGTATACTCAGTGAAAGTGAAATTAGGGAAAGAAATGTCTAAGTCAAGTGTGCACCACCTGTTCCCAGTACAACCACCATTTGTTCAATACAAAAGCTTTCTTGTAGACCTATTATGAAAGAGTACTGTCAGCTACACTTTAAAAACATTATACTTCTCAGCGGTGTCCACAGTACAGAGGTAGCATAGTTCTCCACAATTCTCGGAAGGAGAGTGAGTCCAAATTTATTTTTCTCAGGTTTCAAGAGTATTGTGTGTATTATGATATATTATTAATGCAGAAGAAAAAGTTTTGTGTGAATACTGCAGACAGAAGAGCTTACAGCTCCCCTTTGAGGAACCGATCCAACAGTGAAGTCCTTTCAGACACACTAGTTATGTGAGGCACATGGCCTCAGTCCAGCAGCTCTTCTAATAGTGCCTACTGAGACAACGATAATATGATTATAAGAAAGATAGTTAATTGAGCACAGGTGTCGTTCTTCTTGACTCTTCCTAGTCCTTCATCATCAACCAATCAAATCCTGTTTACAAAATAAAAGGAAAAGAAAAGAAAAAAAACTGTTGAAATATTGTCTGTAGATAATATTTTAGTTCTGCACAGAAGGATCCCAGAGCAACCAGGAACAACTTTTTATACATCAAACAGCAGTTGTACTGCAGTGTAGCTGAGAGCCAAAGCTGTTGCAACAGCCTGAGCAAAGCTCAGTGTAGCTTTATCTGTAGGACTTTTTAACCACAATAGCTGCAGGGCTCAAGGGATTTCAGTGTGGGTGTGTGAGTCCTTCATTTTGGTCCAGACTGAAGTAGCTGAACAGATTTTGGATGTTATTTTGTACACATAATCACATGATCCCCGGAGGAGGGCTCCTAATGATGGTGAATTCCTGGCTTTTTTCTCATCACTCATTGAGTTAAATCTTCATATTCTTTCTAATAGCTGTGTGTTCTGTTGTACTCTGTCATACTTTTTCCTTTCGTTCTTTATCTTAATGCTAGTGATTACATTTTTTTGTATGTAATCTTTAAGTCTTGTATTGGTGATTTTTTTTTCTTTCTATTTATTTTTCCTCTCTTCTCTCAACTGTTCATGGTGGCTCTTTCAGTTTAATTCCTGCTTTTTTTCAAGGTTTATTCATCACGTCTAACCTGCCTCAATATTAAGTTCATGTCAGATTGAGTTTTCTTTTCATTAAGAATAAAACATGTTTTCGTTAAAACAAGGTTAATTTCATAGAGACTTGTGGTTCTACAGGATATACAGATAGTTTCAATGTTATGGTGCCACTGTCCTGTGTCTGTGACCCAGTGTTTTGACTTTTGTATTATTATTGATTGATTTCATCATGGTTTTTGACTGCTACTGTTTTGGTTTCTGTTTTGTATTTCTAGCTCTCCAGTTCTTCTTGATTTGTGATTTCTAGTTTTTGGGTTTTGGTTCCTGTGCCCCTCATGTTTAGTGTAGGTCTAGTTCTGTCTTCTTCTTCCCCAGTCAGTCGTGTCTCATGTCACTCCAATCCCTGTACTCTGTGTGCCCTCTGTTTACTATCAACTCCGTGCCTCTGTGCCTGTCGTGTGTTTTCTGTTTTACTTTGAAAGTCAGTGTCCTATGTCAATGTATTCTGTTTTGCTTCCTCCCAGTCTCGTCTCATCTGATTAGTGTCAGCTGTGTTCCCTGCCTGTCTGCCATTTCCTTGTTTCCTCATCTGTGTATATATAGTGGATGTGTCCAAATTCAGGGGCTGCATCCGAGAAGACTGAGGAGGCCGGAAGTGCGAGGCTGTGAAATGGGATGGTCTAGCCTTCAGAGTTGTCACCGCTGTCTTGGTGGACTTTAATAAACGCAGCCATCTGCTCCTTGCTATCTAAAGTATATCAGGACATTGGAGAAAATTCTCGACCGTCTCACACTTCTGTTTGATCAGTTTTCTGTTTGACGTTTATTCAGCTGTGTGAAAACTAACTTTAATCTCAGCCAAACTGATTTACTCACGAACAAATAAAACACTGAAAAAAGCCAAACAATAACACTTTTAAGTTATCGTGTTTGACCTGAGTAGCAAAAGACTGCACAGGGTCTGAAAACAATGTGCTGGGAGTCCGGTGTTCTCGCCAGCTGTAGTGAGCCTTGACCACCCGGTCAGCTATCGAGCTGGTGGGTAACAGATGTCTCAGAAAACGTCAGAAGTTTACACAGCTACATTCTCACCTGAAAATATCTGCAAAGTTTATTTTGTGACCCCGAAAGACTATTTCAAACTCTTTAGCTGCCATTGCCACATTTGAAAAGTATTTTTTTCTTATTATACAAATATTATAAATAATAATTTAATTAATAAAGTATTTAACAGAGTAATAAGAGTAATATTACAACTAAGTAGCTGCCGCCATTGTTGGAAACTGGAATTGGCTGGGCCACACTATGAATTCTGGGATAGGCTGGGCCACAAAGGATACACCTGACCCATCCTTCAAATTCGGGAAAATAAAGGGCGCATTTGTCGGCCGTGTTTGGAGCAGCCTTCGAATTAGGACAGCCTTTGTCGCGTCGCTGTGACGTAATCAGCCCTCAAATGCAGCCTCCGAAGGACGTGGTCCTTTAATTGAGACACAGCCATAGTGTGTGTTCTCCTTTGCTCCTCGTCAGTCCGTCTGCTTGTCATCTCCTGCGTTTCTCCTGTGGTATTTCTCCGTGCTCCAATACTCCATGTTCCGTGTACCCTGTCTCAGGTTTTTCAATGTTTTATGTCTCAGGTTCCCGGCTTTTGTTCCTTCGTATCACTTTTTTTGGTTTCACCCAGTTTAAGTTTGTTCAGTGTAGTCGCTGCAATGTTCAGTTTTTGTTTGTATTTTATTTTTGTCCCATTGTAAATAAAGTTAACTCACAATAAGTAGTTCGTCAGTGCCAGCACTTGGGTCCTTTCTCTCATTCCTTCCACGCCGTCTGGCCGACATATGGTTTAAAAATCAAAATCCCTATGGAGATTTTTATGATGGATTTTTTTACTTCTGGAATCTCACTGTTGAGCTCTGAAGTTTGATATTGATTGGCATACTTGAATAGTTGGTCCTGTATGAAATAAATGAATAAATATCATTTTTTTAAGAATACATTGGCAGTTGTCAGCTGGCAAGTCTGCACAAAAAAACATCAGTTAAATAACTGCAAAGAAAACAATTAGCATTTAACCACGTAGATATAAATTTTTTTCCTGCCCATTATGCAATAAAAACATCATCATTTAGCAAATTATAATAAACAATCAACATGGTATTGAAAACTTACATTTGTTTAGCAGTAACAGAATAATTAACAAAGCATATCTTTAAAGATTCCCTAATGAATATTTTTTTATTTTAACCCAATGTTTGAAAATACCTCAGCTCTGCAGAAAGCTCTAGAATGATTTAATGCATTGTTTTGGTATTATAGCCCAGAGATCTACTGCCATGGTGCACTTCTACCACTCAACTATCCAGTTATCCAGATCTAGAATTTCCGGAATGGTACTTTTCCGTCACTTCAAAATTGGGCATTTGGTTACAATTAGAAATACAAATATTAGAGATATTAATGCATGGTGTAGACATTTCAGCTTTGGTCAACTTCTCTTGTACATCTATGAAATAACCAAAATGTGTTATCATCTGTGGTGTTTTATCCAGGTTAAGGTTAAGTTATCTGGCCACTAAAAGATATATTGGTCACTTGCCATATTAACATTAAGGGGTAATGGTGCTGTTGAGTGCAGTAGCACAACACTGACCTACAATAACATTTTATCTCTGAGCCATAAAATCTTAAACTGCACAAAAAGAAAAAGCAAAGAATTCTTTCTTAAAATATGTTTGCTTTTGTCATGGCCTGTGGCAGCAGGGGGAGTCAAACGCAGGACTCTGAGGTAAAAGTTCACAGGTTTATTTACAACAAACTAATGCAAGGAATCTGAAGGCTTTCCTGCAGTCAGGTTCAAGGCCAGTCAGACAGGGACGTCTGCGGCTCCCATTTTCTCCAAACAATTTTCCAACCTTATCACTTTGAGTTTCTGCACAGAAGAGAGGTGAGTGAGTCCAAAACACAAGGAGCAAAAAACCCCACCAAACTGTTAATCCTATTAACAGCTAGGAGTGGCACTTGATGTGGTCTGGTGCTGTAGCCCATTTGCATCAAGGTTTGATGTGTAGTGCATTCAAAGATGCTCTTCTGCATCTGCATACCTTGGTTTAAGGGATGATTATTTGTTACTGTCGCTTTCCTCTCAGCTCAAAGCAGTCTGGCCATTGTCTTCTGACACTCACTGGAACCACCGAGGCATGTGTCTGACACAACAGATCAGCAGTTTCCTCTATCGGTAGCAAACGATTTCAGCTCCCTTTCCCATCCCTGTAAACAAACGTTCTGATTGGCTGCCCCTCACAAATGAAAGGTCTGAACATCAGATGGGAGGGGCTGCTGTGCCTGAAATAAGCACACTGAGATGATAAAGAGCCAAGAGCAGGAAAAAACTGACATATTTGTACATTCATTGACCTCATCATTTAAAAATCTGGCCATCCAACCTAGTAACAGTACATATATAAGATAGAAAATAAGAAAAAGAATAACCATCCAAATATTCATCATATATATACAATGTAATACATATTTTTTTAAAAAACATAACAACAACTAAAAATCAAGTTTATAGAAAGCAATAAAGGTAAAAACAAAGCCACCACGTCTGAAATCATTTTAAATGCATGATCTTTAGCAGATTGTATGAGAACAAATGAAAAACATATCCTTATATTTATTTAACAAACATGTAGTTGTAGATCTGTTTATTTTAGGTTTGTTCCTTGTTATCCAGTTGTTGTAAGAGTTATTCTACAGTTTCTTGTTTTGATCAAAGTCTTTCTAATCTCTGTCTTTTGCTTTATATGTGATTACTTTTTTACTGTCAAATGAAAAAAAAAACCATGTCATCTGACTAATTTGCCTAATGAGCCCCTTGGGGTGGGTGGGCAAGAATGGGATGGGAACATAGATAAAAATAAGGCTGAACAAATTTTTGTAATGTTATTGGTCACACTTGGACTACACTGTCCAAGGACTTCTGTTGGAAAGAGTTTAGCCATGGAATTTGTTACTATGTTTCAAAGTAGCATACAGTGTAAGGCCAAAACTGGCCTCTGGGTGAGACAGTTTCACTGAGTTTTTGTTAATCCAAAATTAATTGTGCTCTGAAAATGTACCAAGGTTACACTCTGGAATAATGAACTGCAAAATCTGGCCAATTATTCATTCCACAAATGTTATATGTGCACTATGTTTTGTGAGAAACAAAGAGAAGGGAAAAAGGAGAGAAGAGGCTTTTCAAGCACCATCCTTTGTGCCAAGACACTTCTATTCAGCTCCTAAGTATGCACTGTTCCCAGAGTTTGAGTTAATTTTGACAGACATTTCTATCCAAACATGTTCACTTCAAAGCTGAGAAGGCAGAGGGATTTTACTGAATCAGACTTGCTCGTTTTTAATGAATTTGTCTCCCATCTTCTTTTAGGATCATGAAGTCTGACCATGTTACCCAGATAGCAGAGTTTAAATATTTAACATATACTCATATGTCAGATACGAGTGTCTACTCTGAGTCTACTCACCTCATTGACATTATTATGGAATAATAAATATACTCTGACAATAATTAAATTCAAAGCATCATTATCTTTTTTCAAGTCAAATAAAATGTGTATATCAAAAATGTGTGGATTTGTTAAGCCTTTATGCCGTGTATCGAAAAAGCTTTTAAAAAGCAGTCAACTGCAGGGTGAAAGGCCTGGTGGATATTGATTACAATAAACTTTAGCACGGCATTGAATAAAGCCCGCTGGTAGTGTAACCGTAGGTGGGAAAGGATTAGCCTGTGGTCTTTGACACATATGTAATATTAGAGAAAATATCAATCACATACTGTAGCTGATAATCATGTTGAGAAGTTAATATGCAACAAAAGCATTAGTTTGGCATAACAGATGAGTGTGTAATTCAATGTAAATTTAGCTACAGTTCTCACAGTTCTGCACACTACACAGCTCCCAATGCTTCTGGACAGAAGATTTGATAAACACAGGGGCTGAAGACACAATCGGAATCTAAGAAACAATGACCTATAAAGGCAATCTAAGCATAATAGAAATGAACTTCGATAATCTAATGACCTTAAATATAAACTATAAACATCAAAATATATTAAAACTTAAAATGCTGGGTCAAATGACCCAGATTTTATGAAAAAAAACAATATAAATTTCCTTGGTTTATTAGACAGTCAACAGTTTAAAGAATGGAATAGCCCTTTATTGTCATTGTACATGCACAATGAAATTGTGGGTGCTCCACACCAACTGAGGAGAAATAAAATATAAATAGTAAGACAGCAGAAACAAAAAACTAACAGGATAAATATATACAATATATACAAACAAGAGAAAGGAACACAGGCTGCAAAGTGCTTGGAAGTACTTGGTCTGAGTAGAGTCCATGTGTGAGTGACCTGAGTCACTCACACATGACCACGGGCAGGGGTGGGGTGTGGGGGCGGGGTAATGTTTGTTAACAGTCCGAATGGCCCAGGGGAAGAAGCTGTTAGTGAGTCTGGAGGTGTGAGACCAGATTGATCTGAGGCACCTAGCAGAGGGCAGTGGGTCAAACAGGTGGTGGGCAGGGTGTAACAACTTAACAACCAGGCAAGGAATACACTTTATTTTCCTCTCATGATGAGTATTTGCCAGATTGATGCTGACTGGCCTTGTGTAACTGGACCCTTTGGTTAAATTATTAAGCATTTATTTAAGGCAGCTGCTGCCTTTTTACCAACAGAAATTTTGACAGCTTGACTCTGGACAGCTAGGTTGATTGCCTGTTGGTTGCCAGGCTCTGCCAGCCCTGTGGTTGATTTGCGAACTGCTCAGGGTGTACAAATTCTCTTGAACACTATTACGTGGGATAATCTTCTGTGAACATCTAAAAAGAAAAACTGGTATTGGTAATGGATAAATGGATTAAAGTACCACAGCAGGAAAAGCACAGCTGTAACTAACAGTAATATCATCCAATATCCCAGTAAAACCATTATAATGTGACAATGAGCCAAGATGCAGAACCCTAAAATTGAAGCAGATAATACAATTGGACCAGTATTATTTCGTTACACCTGTGCTTTTCCTGCTGAGACATATTAAAATTTGCTTCTTTGAAATTGGCGTATTACACTACCTGGCATAATTTGGTAATTTCACCAACCACATGGCCTGTGATTGTTCATTGCTCTCTCTCTCTCTCTCTCTCTCTCTCTCTCTCTCTCTCTCCTTTTCTTTTGCTGTGGTTTCACTGGAGCAAAGGCAGATATTTTCTGTTGCACAAAAATAAACCTCACATTTACATATGAATCATTACTGTAAGCTGCCCCTGTTATTTACTACTTCCCATGTCTGTGATGTGCTGTAATTAGAATGACATTTAAAACTTTAGGGAGCAGTGTATTCCAAAACCTGCATCCAGTTTTATGTGCAATCATCACAGGTACATCCAGGAATGTAAAGGGGTGGGGGTCAGAAATTGTGGTCACTGGGTTGAAGCCAGTATTACATGATATCCAACATGCAACTGCTGTTTTCGACCCATAACTGTAACTCATCTTCAAGCTTCCAAGCTGACAGTGGTGGCCAAATTACTGACCATCAGGTCTAGGCCTTGAGCTCGTGTCTCCTCTTTTAAGCCACAGCCAGCAGGAGGCTCTTTATGCTGCCTCTCTAATCCTGCTCACAGCTGTTTTCCTTCCTCATCTCTCACTGCAGCTCACATCATTTGTCAGTGTGCTACCTGCACAGCTAAAGACTTTCAGGAGAAGTAGCTGAAAATAAAATGTGCTCTCCCAGCAACAAGCTGACCTACCACCATTACGACCCACCTAGCTCCAATCTGTATCACTCTTGCAATTATTGTACTATTTTCCCTTTGTGGTGCCTTAAATGCAATAGCTAATGGCTGACTAACTATCAGTTATCTTTTAATCTAATTATAAACAACAATTTAAAAAAAAAACAGATATTCGTATTTCCTTTGATGCAATTTGAGTAGAATGATTTTACGATATTTTATATTCATATTCCATATTTCTTTTTTAATGTAAGTTTTACTCATTACTCATTATGCTCTCCAAGTGTTTTCTAATGAAGATATTTTTGGCCATTGAAATACTGAACTACTAATGTAATAGCATATGTATAGTGATTTTTTTGTCCTACTGTCCTACTCTTTAACCGTGTATCCATATAGCACTTCATTCTGCAGTCTTCTATATAAATATAACATCTGCATGACTGCAGTGTTTTTAAGTATTTGTCCTAACTTGCTGTCTCTGATTATGACGTTTAGTTGATCTGGGTCAAACCCTTGTGTGAGTTCTCCAGTTCCAAATGGACTTTGGAGGAGAGGTTTTGTTCAATTAGGAGGACACTAAAATCATGGGTCTTGAATTGAGGATGAGAGCATAATGCAGTCTTATGTCAGTTTGTGAAATTGTGTTCAAGAAAACTATTTCTCATGTGTTTGGTCTCACATGTGACCTGATTAGAAATGGTGTTGTAACACTTTCCAAACCGATCGGTTTTTTGTTGAATTCTGAATTGTTAAGAAACTAGAACACAGTGTTTTGCTACCAGGAGATAATGTGTCCTTCTTTCTACCAAAAAAATTTGTACTAAAATTTACACATATATTTGACACATTTGTTTGTTTGTTTTAACCAAGGCGATTGATTACACTCTTTGCATACAGAATCTTGAGTTAGAACAGCAGGCAAAGCATGCATACATGCCACACAGCATGTAGGAAAAAATGCATAAATATATACTATCATACGATGATAAATCAACATAAACAAATTGTAATAACATGTAGTTGCAGATAAATGTGATGTGAAGCTGAGGTTAAAGTAAAGCAGCCCCAGAAATGTGAGATATTTTGAGTCTTAAATATGTAGTGTGCTGTAATCCATCATCCAGGATTAACTGCAGAGGCAGTAAATACTTCTAAAGTTTGCTGCTCAGACAGAAGTCGATCACAAACTAGGATCAAGTCTGTCAAGGCTGAGACAGATCGATGAAGAGCAAGCAACGATTTCATAAGCTAAAAATACACATGGGTGTGTGTAAAAATGAAAGACCATTAGCAATGGTTCTGTGTGATACTGAACTTTGTATGAATGCTAAGAGAAAGAGTATTTAAAACACCTACTTTATGCTTTCCAGATTTCCAGTGTTATGTTTTTTATTTAAAGAGCGAGCAACTTTAGAAACAAAATATTCAGTTAGCAAGAATGCAGGTTTATGGATTTCTGCTCTCATCGCTCTGCCTCGGTGGAGCTCATTGCGAGCTTCCGCTTTTGGCTCACACAACTGCTCCTAATCACGCACCGGTGATTCATCATCATGTTTCCTGGCCATTTCTTAAGAAAGTGGCTGTGAGCTCCTCGTCCCTGGACTATCGAGTTTGAAAGTAGTGTAAAATCCAGCATTGTGAGTTCTAGTTTCTTCGCGTGTTCCTATTTGTGACTATTGTCTCCCTGTAAATACATTCTCCGGACCCGTCTTGTTACCCCGAACGTTGGAACCATGAGCGTGGATGGAGCAGAGCAAGCGAGTGAGTATGTGGAGCACTGATTTGGCGTATGTGTGAGAAGGACCTGTTTTCCTTCCCCAAACCTTCCTGTGGACCCCTGGAATCCCTGGCTTCTCCCCCCTGTGTATATTCTGCACCTGGTGTTTTTGTGTGAATAAAGAACTGTTAATTTGTAACTTTCAGTCTGCACCAATCCGCCTGCCGTGACACTATAACTGTGAAAAAATTAAGGCAGCAATATCCAGCAGACTTGTTTACTCATCATAGTAGTCATTAGTGATTGCCTAACTCCATTCACATTTAAATTGTATTATGGCTCACTGCTATGGTTTTATGGGAGACATTAATGCATTCCTAAATAAGTGGGCTCTTGACTGACACAGGGCTGTAAAACATTTGCTAACCGCCAACAGGGACATAACACATTACAGCAAAAAATACAAATAAAAAAAGAAAGAAACTGAATAATTATAGTATGTACTTTAGCTTGAAGGTTTATTCTTGACCTTCAGAACACATTCAGTGGAAAAGTGCATTCCAAAGTAGTCCGAAGTTAGACTTTTGTTGCAGATAGTTACAGAAAACAATAAATTATTAGTGGAGTAAATGTTTTGAAGTCAGTGTGAATTTTAAAACTGCAACTTTTATTGTTAGTGTGAGAAAATAGTGAATGTGAGCAAATTGCTTGGAAAAGGCAGATTGCTAAGGGATGGATCAGCGTTACCTGAACCCTAACTATGAGCTTTATCATAAAGGAAAGTTTCAATCCTAATCTTAAAAGTAGAGAGTGTGTCTGTTTCCATCCGTCCATTCTTTTGTGCTTATCCTTGTCAGGGTCACCCTGCCTTTGACCCTACAGTAGCTGGGGTGGCTCCAACCCCCCGTGATTGTCTAGGTGACTTTCAAAAAGAACATCCAGCAGACACCAACACTGAAACCTAACTTTCATCTTGGTACTATTTTTCAATCAAGACTAAAAAGATGGTCAGCCACGGTTTCTTCAACCCAAGGGTAGAAATGTTGGTATGTTAGAGCTGTAGACTAAACACCAACATTGCAATGACTCAGTCTTTCACTTCCATCATTCCTCAAAATGCTAAAGGAAACAAAAAACTTGAAGAAATAATCGCACAAAATCTAATAACACAGCATGGATATTTATAAGCATCTCATAAATGCAAAACAAAATAACCTCACACATCCCATAATTTACACAACAGAGAACAGAAAAAACAGAGCAAAAGTTGTAGCCAGTAAAGTTTTTGTGTCATTTTCAAATCACAGACAAAGTTTGTTTTGGCTGGCTTAGCCAGTACAGTGACAGTAATAACGAATAGCATTTCTTTATATTTGTCAACAAAGACAGAATATGTTACCATGTGGATATTTTGGTTACTGGCGGTGCATGCGTGCAGCTGTGTTTGTGTCACAGGGCCTGCCTGACGTACTTATTGTTGAACGAGCTGATGAAATACTGACACGCCAGACAGAAAACAAATCATGTCAACCCAGAAACTAAATGACAGACACACAGCTGTCACACTCTAATGACTGTTAAAAAATAGATGCTGAAAATTGTTTGGCTGCCATGGAAATTTATGAGACTCCATGTGGCAATTTCCTTTGAAAAGTTTTTTTTTCTTCCCCTGCAAAGAGCTGCTGGGAGAAAGGAGTCTGATAATAGAAATGATGATGACGATGATAAAGAGAAGTGATTTAATAACTGTTTAGCATTGAATGGCACTTTTCTGCAGTTGTTTATTTTGACACGGTGTAATTAGTTTGCATGTGATGGGGGAAAAACAGCCCGCTTTAATTTCCTTTTTTCTTTATTTTATTGTTGACCATAAAAGTGTGTCTTTTGCGTTTCACACAAAGATTTTGATTTATGAATTTCCCCGAGTCCTGCTCTGTCCTTGTCTATGCTTTGACTGGAGAACATGAAGAATATTAATGCGGAGATAAACAGGCTACATATGAAGAAGCTCTTATTATGAACTACAGCCACAGGTCACGGATGAATACGTTTGTTAGATGGGAGCTAGTGATGTCACATTTAGACTGGGCAGAAGTAACCCTAGTAACATTAAATATGAAGTCATCTTATTCATATTCAACATGTGAAACCAAACACTTGACCCAAATGATCTTTCCTAAGCACTAAACAAGTAGTTTGGTGCCTGGATGTAATCATCCATCCATCCATCCATCTTCATCCGCTTATCCGAGGTCGGGTCGCGGGGGTAGCAGCCTAAGCAAAGAGGTCCAGACCTCCCTCTCCCCAGCCACCTCCTCCAGCTTGTCCGGGGGATTACCAAGGCGTTCCCAGGCCAGCCGAGAGATATAATCTCTCCAGCGTGTCCTGGGTCTGCCCCGGGGCCTCCTCCCGGTGGGACATGCCTGGAACACCTCGCCCAGGAGGCGCCCAGGGGGCATCCTTGTCAGATGCCCGAACCACCTCAGCTGGCTCCTTTCGATGTGGAGCAGCAGCTGCTCTACTCTGAGCCCCTCCCGGATGGCCGAACTTCTCACCCTATCTCTAAGGGAGAGGCCAGCCACCCTTCGGAGGAAGCTCATTTCCGTCGCTTGTATCCGCGATCTCGTTCTTTCGGTCACTACCCACAGCTCGTGGCCATAGGTGAGGGTAGGGACGTAGATCGACCGGTAAATTGAGAGCTTCGCTTTTACACTCAGCTCCCTCTTCACCACGACTGACCGGTGCAGTGTCCGCATTACTGCAGCTGTAGCCCCAATCCGTCTGTCGATTTTCGGCTCCCTTCTCCCATCACTCGCGAACAAGACCCCGAGATATTTGAACTCCTCCACTTGGGGCAGGAACTCATCCCCGACCCGGAGTGGGCACTCCACCCTTTTCCGGCTGAGAACCATGGCCTCAGATTTGGAGGTGCTGATCCTCATTCCCGCTGCGTCACACTCGGCTGCGAACTGGATGTAATCAAACAAGTGAAAATTCAACTTAAAACTACATTCTTATAATGCCAATGCACGAAGCGCCTCGGCACGAGAACCTTGACAATCTAGTAGTGGTATTTTTGGTGTTTACAAAAGAAAATGTCTGTTTCAGTGACCTAAAAAAATTGTTGGAGGGTGGTGGTTGCTTTTATTTGCTATTTAGCAGAGTGACGTCTTTTGTATGTGCTTTTTGACACCCAGTTTTGGTCCATTGAAGGGGTTTTGTAAGGATAGGCAATGTCTTTTTTTCTACATCTACTGAACGTTTAGTGTTGATGTCTGTAAGAACTTCATGTACGTCCTATTTATAGGTCAAATGTGTTTTCAATGTCAATCATAGACTAATTTTAGACATAGTTTTTCAACTGCTTCTGTTGGCTCTTTAGTCCCTTTTTTCCAGAGGGTGGAGGACATGTCTTCTATAGGCAACCAGTTAATTTTTCTGTAGCTTTGGTTACACTTTTATAGGCGTCTCCAGTTATTATCTGCGGCTGAGATAATCACTGAAGTTACTGAAGAATGATCGGGAACAGTATGACACCTTCTGAAATGGGACTACATCATAACAGTTATGTGTGAAGGAATGCAGAGTGATCAGCAGACATCTCCAAGATGGCGTGGACTCTTGATGCTAAAATAAAAGCAGCTACACAGTGGATTAGCGCTTTACTTAGTCCCTAAGGACCCCAAAGCGCTTTACAAGACATTCAGTCATTCACCCATTCACACACACATTCATACACTGGTGACAATCATCAGCTCTGTACAATAAAACAGGATATATATAATGACACATATATAATGCAATGTAATATTTCAAAACATTTTAATAAATAAATAAACATTTTAATTTAACCTGGTTACAAACAAACTTGATTAATTGAAATAAATAAACTATTTAAAGAACAAAACGGAAAATGTAAAATTACCACAAAAACACACATGCATACAATAAATCGTGTTTGTTTTTACTGTGTTTGTAATCTTTATTCATAAGTATCATGTTGATAACAATAATGTTGATATTTGTAAATAAAAAATTATTACATTTATTAATCATGTAAATCTCCTGCACCTGTCATAGACTTCCACATAACGTCCAAACAAATTACCCAGTCCAGTTTCAAAAGTTGAAAGACGTACATGGAGCCCTAGCAAAATCCAGTCATGTGTCTTTTTGTGAATGCTGTTGCATCATGTATCCACTCAGAAGACAATGTGTTTATACAGGCATTACAAGTGCAACACAAACAATGTCTGTAGATGGAACAGCCGTCAGCAAACAGGAAGCATCCCCTAAGCTCTACCTCTTCAAAGAAAGCGTCCTCGCCAACACAGCTGTGGGTGACTGTGTGGCACCAGCTCCCTAAATACGGGCTTAAGCACAGATTGACGTTAATTTTTCAGTGCAGAAATAGTGATTGATTATATATGCACACATTTTAGTGACAGGAATGGAAATCACGTTTGTAAACATGTAGGATGTCAAAACATTCCAGGACAGTGAAAGCCGACGGACAAACGATACACCTCGAGCTGATTTACACGTGTGTGATGCTCTACAAAATGAGCCTGCACAGCTTTCTGTGGGGTTGAATGACTCTGGTTGCACAAGTCTTGATGACTTTATATCCACCGCCACATTACTGACAGACTCCAAGTCACCTAAACCTCCACTGTCTGAGCTCTGGCTAAAATGCACCATTGTCTTCACCATCACCTTTTCATGTTTGCAGTGCAATTTCCTGCAGATGATTTCATCCCCTGCTAGTGCCTGTGAGGGACTCTGCATTTTATATAATAACCAGCGACCCTGGGACACAGGAGTAGGGAGGGGGTGGCTTTTGAAATGTGCAAATGAAGGAAACTGAGCCTGCAGCCACCAGCAGGACTCAAATTTCTATTGCGTGCGCACACACACATACACACACACACACGTATACAGCATATGCACACATACTATCTCCCGCCTTAGAGCAGAGACAGACAGGCAGAGGGTGGCCTTATTTTCTATCACGATTCACCACCAGGATGTGTGGGTTGTCTCCTTTTCTATCCTTCTTTTCTTTTAGTCTGTCTCCTGCCATTCCTCTCTTCTAATTTACCTTGCAGTCACTCTCGGGAAGTATTTTTTAATCCATTGCCAATCTATTTCTGCGATTCATTCTCTCCTGGTTCTGTCTCGTTTTAAAAGAAAGCGCTCTTCTGTGTGTTTTCAATAGCTGTACCATAACACCCCTTCTTATTACAATGTGCCACCGCACAGGTCTTTCTTAAAGTTCTCCTAAATTAGTCAACGTTTCTAAACTTTGAATTAAAAGTCCCCTGTTTGTTTGTTTTTCTAACAGTTGAGAACAAATAGATGTGCATTTGCAATGGCCATTCAGTATCTTTCCCTGAAGAAAAAGAAAGGGTTTGTCTGATGTGGTTAGTCATCTCTGCTGATTACAGTTATTGTGGGAGGTTTTGGGGTTTTTTTTTTGCCTTTTTAATAAAACCAACATTTCTTTCTTTGGAATAAATACGGTACTATCTAATTTAAGTAATGTCTGGAAGTTTTATTTTAGTTCTAAATGAGAGTGGGTATAAGTTTTCCTGGAGTTCTTGTATTAAATCAAAATAACTTGTCCCTTCCAAGGGCACTGTTAGCCAACAGGAAAGTGGCTAATTAACATTAAGATGGTCCCAGCAGCTAAGCAGGAACAGTGGTTCACCAGCTTGCCCAGCAAGTAGTCCCTGCTGAAGAGGGCAAAGTCACAGCTAGCCAAATCTGGCAAGTAAGGCTGAAAGGTGAGTAATGATTATGGTGTTCTGTCGCAAAGAGACAAACACCACAGTTTACGTTCTTTGCTTTACAATGGAACTCTGGGAAATTCAGACTGTTGTGGATGAATTGATGCTGCACAACAATTTTGTAAACCAAAACCAAACACCAAAACACCAAACACCAAACAACCAAAACATCCCGATGTGGCTCCCATGGCCTGTATAAAGAAGGACATGGGTCCCATGATTTCATCCACTGGTTTCTGAAATCCCATTTTGAAGCCTTGAGATTAACACTTTCATCATCGCCATCTGTGTTTCAGAAAAACACATGTGTTAAAGTGGGGGTGGGTCTGACTATGAAAACCACTTGCTCATTTGTTAACGACTTTTGATTCAGAAGTCATTAACCAGCAAACATAACAAAAAAACCATGACAAAAAAAATTGTTTTCATTCAAAATGACCCAAAAGGAGTTACTGAGCTCATAAACTAAGCAGGAAAGTGTTTACAGAGGTCAAGTCAGCAAGCTGTTTTCCCATTTAACCTCTGTAGGACCAGGAGTCTTCTCGCAACCACAACTATCACCATCTAGTGGCCATCAAACAGAATGCAGGTTTAATGTATTACTGTATGGCTTTATTTTTCTAACATGAAACCTAACTCCTTGTTTGCACTGTCTGTGGTGGCTCCTTATCTGAAGTGTTTTCAGGTTTCAACTCTGCTAACTCTTTAATTAAGGACTGTCCTCTGGTTTCTGGGTCATAGCCGGTTGTCTGTCTAAAGAGTACAGAAAGTCCTTATGATTTCTTGCTGCCACTTATATATTTTTAGAGGTTGACAAGTCTTGGATAGCAATGCTTTTAAACTGACAGCTTTTGTCATTTTTCTAAGAAAATCTCCAACAACACATGAACTAAATCTCCAGTTAAAGTGAGGCAGTGAGTGATGATGTGCAGGATGTGATATTGGGTCAGTATGAAAAATTATTAGATCCACCTTGTCATTTTAAAGTAGACATCACTACATATGGCTTCTAACAAGCTATCTCTGTCACTTCAGCTAGGTCTGTGCTCTCTCCCATTATAACAATCTGAAAGTTCAGGTTGAAACTTGAAATTGCTCAGGGTAAGGTAAGGCAAGCGCTTATGTCTCATCTCACCCAATTGACACCCACAGTTTAAAGCAGAAGAAAGGCTGGCTGCTGCTGTCATGCTGCTTTTTTCTTATTCCTTAATGAGAACATTCGAGGGAGAGGCGGACAAAGAGACAGAGGGAGCGAGGGAGGAAGCATCGGTGTGAGCTTGTAGGCCCAACAGCTGGTATCACAAAATATGGCTCCTCAGGTAGCTTGGCAGTTGGATCCTGCCTCAGTAACAAGACTAGAATAATGAGCTCCTTCACCCTCATCATCCAGTTCTCGCAAAATGCAAAAGTTAGCGTTCACGTCCCAGCCACACAGGGAAATATGAAAGTCCTACAGCACTCATCTTACACTTATACTCACTGGCTGGTATTTATCTGGGGTTTTTCTTCTCACAAATACAAATGTGTGTTAATTTTTCTTCCTGATATTTATATTAATGAATGTGATACCAAAATTAGAATCGCACACGAAAGTTCAGTTTGATATATCTCAAAAAAGACCTTGCTTTACTTTATATCTCCGCTTTCATACTCACTTCTTTGCTCCTCACACTGACAGAAAGCACCACTTCAGGCAAAATCATAACTCAGCCAATGCTGAGGCAGATGTGTGAGCATTTTTCCACAAAACTATGAACCTCTTAATAGCTAGTTACTCTTACACCATTGCAACTGGGACACTGTGTGCTGTGGATTAAATCCAAGAAAACGGAGTCAGTTTCCAAAGACTAGTGTAAAAGTGTGCAATTTCAGCCATGAAGATTGTATTTTTACAGCACAGTAGAAAAAAACCATTTGTTCATACAGATTTCTATTACAGATCACCTGTAGGTGGGTGAATATGGATATAGCTAAGGCCTAAAAATAATGTGTAGCCATTTTTTTTTTGATTGGTCACCATAGTCAATTCCTGTATCCCAAGCTTCGCTTCTGCCATTTCCAGACATTAAACTGGACTTCTACATTCTATCTGTGATGTTAGAGACTAGCAGATAACATGAATTCTAGTGTGATAGAGCCAATCCACGTATTCTGTGCTTCATTCTTGGTAAGTGAATTTCTCTTTATTTGAATGTTATTTAATATTGATTAGCATGTATTGTTGGTTACTGCTTTCTACTAGCATTAGCTCAATGAACTCTCCTGGCTAAATACTCTCAATAACGCCTCACAAAGCGGTGGCCAAAACCTTAACACAATCACATTTATTCCCTATATTTGATTTATTTTTGCATTTGCACATATATAAAATATGGTGTCTTGGTGTCTGCGTTTCTTCTTATCTGGTCGCTACCAGATACGAAGAAATGCAGACACCAAGACACCAGACACCTGCTAATCTGAAGCTCTGCAGCAAAAAGGGTTTTTACCTTTGGTTAATCTATGATTTAATCTGTGAATTAATTACACTTTTTAAAATATTGACACACACCTACTTAAATTATTGCTTAAATGTTGTACTTAATAAAATTTAAAAACAAAATCAAAAGATTGCTCAGGTGCTACTGGTAGAACCATTGACTATTTCAAACTGGTAAGCTTGGGGGTGTAACCATATGTGCATTCAACCCCAGCTATTTTATATTTGGTTCCATCCAACCATCCTAAATTTTCTTTTGATTCTCCAGTTCTGCCTTGAGGGGGTGCTGGAGCCTCTCCCAGCTGTCATGGGGCAATAGGTGGGTACAACCTGGACAAATTGCCAGTCTGACAGGGCTAACACAGAGAGACAACAGCTACTCGTTCATACACTTACAACCAACTGACATGAACTAAATGGCTGTGATTAGGTGAATCACCAGTTAACCTAATCACAGCTAGAATAGCTGGAGAGAACCCAGAAAGACACAGCAAGAACATCCAAACTCTACACAGATGGAGCCTCAAGTGCATGTTACAGCATCTTACAGTAGCTAGGCCATGTGATGGACGATGTACATTTTTCATTGACTATGATGTGTTAACTCACACAGCTCTCGAAGACTATTTAAGTTGAGTTTTAATTTTCTGCAATTTTCTGGTCACGCTGTCCAGGTCCAAAAAAGAACCATTGTAAAGAACAGTGGTCCCCAACCTTTATTTCACCACGGACCTGTTTATGTCCGACAATATTTTCACGGACTGGCCTTTAAGGTAAATACAACAAATTAAAACCAGTACTGGTACCAAAAAAAAAGAAGATCTATTTATAACACACGGGAAAAGACCCAGGGAAACAGAGTTAACAATAAAAATGACAAAAATTACCCATAAAAACCCTGGAAACCATAAATTTCACACCCAAGCTTCAACTCTTGCGGCCTGGTACCAAACGACTTACCCCTCACACTGAGGGGTAAGTCTGACACTGCACGGTTGGCTTCAATTGTTCATTTAAGTAAAATATGAAATTTCAATTGTCTTTATGCGCATATTTATTTTATTTCTTATATATTTGATAGTGGACAGTTTAGTTTTATCTTACTGTCAGTTGCAACACTGTCAGTGTTATTGTTGTTGGACATAATATTATAAGAATAGTAATCAGTTTCTCTTTTCTAAAACAATAACAAAATAAAAACTATTCTGCTTGTAGAATCTGATCAAAATCAAGCTGCAACTTCTGGGGCTAAAGATGAAACCAGTGCAGAAGTGAAGAAATCTCCAGTCACTTGAAGCTGGCATCAAAGGCATGTCAGTCTCCATAAAAACCCACGTTAAACTGCGTTACTTCACATTAAAAAAAACACGTGTACAGCCTGGTAAGATTTCACTCTCTATGGACTTTCCCCCTTAAAACAACTGTGTGGTCAGTGGGGGTGTATATAATCTCGCCCATTTGAATAGTCTTAAGGCTTAATGATAGGGGTGTAGCTGCTTTCATTGGCAGGTGTAGCCAACTGCTTTGTGATACAGTTTTTCCAGGAAGTGAGTACAGCTGAAGGGAAATGCCAGTATATTTGTATTTTTATCAGTCTGTTACTTGGCATTAGCATTAGCATTATTTCTGGTTCAGAAACCAGCCAGCCTGCTGCCATCTTTTACTCAAAGTCTTTAAGGTCAACCCACCTTCAGATAATTTGACTTGAATCAACTAATTAGTTGTACACTTTTAAAATGTTTTAAATCTCTCTAGAAACAACATAGTAATTATCACATGAGCACAGAAACATGCTTAATGCAAATACATGATCGTGTTTACACGGAAGGATCACTTCTTAATTCTTAGTGTGCTTTCAGTGCAGGTGATGGAGCATAAATGTTACAGCTGTCACTTTGTGCTGAAATTAAATGATGACACCACATTACAACTGCAGATCCTGTATCCCATCACTTATTCTAATCTCATCTGGCTGTCTGTCTGTTTTTGAAAGCTGTGGTGTTATTTTGTAATTGTAAAAATCTGTGCATGCTATGTCTCTGTTTTTTAATTAGCAGGTTGGTGATAGTTGAGGAGGTTTTGTTACACTGTGGTGAACATGAAGGGTTGTTGAGGCGGCAGTGCTGCAGAGGAATGCTAGAAAATGAACATTCAAGCTGCATCTCTAAGCCTTAAAATTCCCTAATCCACCTCCCCCCAAAGCGCCATCCCATCTTTCTATGTTTAATATCGCTGGCAAAATCATTACACAAGTCTGAGCCAGGTGATTAGCATATAGCCCTAAAGCTGAATTGCTGCAGTCCAGCCATTACAACATTATAAAATTGCGATCTGTAAGCTGTAGGCTGCAGCTTCTTGTATAAGAATTTTAACGTATGTTGAAGGACTGCGTGGAGCACCCTTGGGAAAAGTATTTAACCTTTAACTGCTTCCCTTAATGTCACTCCGTCCCAGATAAGTGCCACAGCAAAACAGAGGGAGAAGAGCAAAATACTGTGGTGCAATGATGCCCCCATATGGCGGCAGAGAGAATAACACAGGCAAAAATACTGGAATAGTCTTCCTGTAAGGATTCTTCCTCAGTTAAAGGTAGCAACAAATAATGTGGGGCACACATTTCAGTGACTGCAAACAAATCTTACAGATTTACATTAAAGAAATAAAGTAGAAAATAAAATTTTCACTTCCCTTTTAAAGGGTTAAATGTAGATGTAAATGTAGCCTATGCTAATGTTGGGGGGGGGAGATAGCGCATATTGCTCATGAATAGTATAAAAGAGCAACATATGGAACATACATGTAGGATCAAAACCCACTGGTTTTGGATTTTGAGCTTTTTGAAGCCTCAACATTTTGTGTTTTGGGTGTCACCATGTGTTTTTTTGGATCAAGAAGTTACCCTTACACTGATAAAAGACAGGAGTGCTAAGTTATCGGCTAATGGTAGCCAACTACTTAGCAAGCTGCATACATAAACTGGGGCGATCGTGGCTCAAGAGTTGGCAGTTCGTCTTGTAATCGGAAGGTTGCCGGTTCGAGCCCCCAGCTCAGATAGTCTTGGTCATTGTGTCCTTGGGCAAGACACTTCACCCGTTGCCTACTGGTGGTGGTCAGAGGGCCCAATGTAGCTTGCCATCCCCAGTGTGTGAATGGGTGAATGACTGAATGTAGTGTAAAGCGCTTTGGGGTCCTTAGGGACTAATTAAAGCGCTATACAAATACAGGCCATTTACCATTGGCTAATTGGCGCTAAGACTAATGAAACCCCAGAATTTCACCTATCCAGCTTTGGCAAATATATAGGATGGTCTGCAAGCCGTGCTCTTGATCAAATAATAATAATAATGTATTATACGAAGCATTTTGGCTTCAGTGTTGAAGCCAAAATGCTTCAAATGGCTTTAACAAACACACACAGAGTAGTGGACGAGGCTGAGCTGAGGAAACTACAGGGCTACAGCTGCTTTTTTATGTATATAAAAAAAAGAAACATTATTTTAAGGAGTAGTAGTAGGAAAAGCACAATAGATGTTGGCTATACAAGTGTTATAAAGGCACAGTGCTACATACTAAGTTTATTCTTAAAACTTCCTAAATACAAAAGGATTTATACAAGAGGTTGTTTTGGGACTGTGACTGATGGTGGGTGTCGCTTTCTCTTTCAATTAGGTAGTTTGGACTAACAGAAGCTATTTTAAAACTCATTTGGCCAGAAATTTCTTTGCTGTGCCTTTGTAGAGTTCGGTGTTTGTACTTCCCTTTTACCTTCATCTTTCATGTAATCAAACGTTATGCTTATGCTCCCTTTTTTGGACAGTTTATCAGTTTTACTTAATTTACAGTACTGTGCAGAAGTTTTGAGTCATCCCTCATTCCTTTATATTTTGCTTCAGAAAAGTCAGACATCCTTGTAATTTGTTTAAAGTGGTCTTGAGCAGTTCTCCAGTCTTTCTGAAAGTTTTTTAAAGTTTTAAAGTTAACATCGACTGAGTAACATGCATAAAAAGGCACCAATGAACCAGTGTTGTGTCTACACATAATGGACAACATAACAGAGAACCAATTAAATGATATTTTGTCTTTAGGCACTTTATTACCAACAGCCTGTTGTAAAAGCACATTGTTTGCACCCATTTGTTTAGTTGACTCTGTGACAAATGTCCAAAGATAAAAAAGTTTGACAGATAATAAAATAGTATTTAATTGTCTATATTAATGTAGTATTATAGTATTTAAGACCTATCAGTCAAAAACATTCTGGCTAAAGCCAGGTCGTTAAGAAATAGGGGGAAATGATCAGTTAATTCATCTAATGTTCACTGAAGCCTCAGCAGAAATGGTTTCAGTAGAAGGGTAGCTGTCACAAACCTATTGTTAAGGAAGGCAAACAGAAAGCAAAGGCTCAGGTATACCAAATTACAGAAGAACTGGACTGAAAATCAGTGGAAAATCCCAATTTGAAATTTTTGGTTTAAATCATCCTCAGTAATGTGCAGAGAAGGTCAGGAGAGAGGTACAATAGTGTCTGCAGTCTGTAAAACACAGTAGGGGCCCTTTCATGGTTTGGTGGCTACATTTCAGCCAGTGGTGTTGGAGATCTGGTCAAAACTGATGGAATTATGGATGCAAAAAAGCACTGTCATGTTTTGATCTGCAATGCAATATAATCTGGAAAGCATCTGACAACTTAATTTTACAGCAATGACAATGATTCCAAGCACATTGCCAATACAGTAAAAGCATAAATGGATTAAAAACAACAACAACACACAATTATTTTCTCTATTCCCCTGTTTGCATGTTTAAGTACATTACTGCGCCTATTTCCAATTTTCCTAGTGTAAGTGACTCAAGACTTTTGCACAGCACCGTATATCAACTTGTGTATGTCTATTGTTGGGTTAAGTTTCCTTACACAGGTGAATTATGTTGGTCCCAGCTGAGTTATACAGTTACCCCAATACCTCAACATGACCCCATTACATTTCTTGAGCAAATGTATTTTTCTTCTTCTACAACTTGTTTCCAGTTGGAACAAGTTTCAAAATGTCCAAGGTTTGTGAACTGACAAAAGACTGTAAAAATATCTCACTGCATTTGAAGTAAATATAGAATAAGAAGCAAGAAGACAGAGTTGCAGTGTTTTATTTGCCATTCCCTGTGGAAAGGATTAGTGAAATAACACAGACTGCAAATAATAACCTGTGGAAACTCTCATGCATTCGTAATGTGAAATATTTACAAAATGTGATTTTTATATGGATATACAGTGCTGAGAGTGAGAACCAAGAGTTACTCACGTCAAACATATTATAGGCTGTGTGAATACATTGGCCTTTAGTTGTTGGCAGGGTAAACTTACCCCACACATAAACACTGTCATGGAGCAGATATGATTTGCAGTGGCAGAGCTTACAGAGCTTTGTACAGCTGCTCTGGAAAAAAAAGCTTATAGCAGCTTTCAGTGGCAGCCCCATTAGTATCATAGCCCTGTTCAATAGATGTGATGGAGGAATTTTCATCTGGATGCAAGCTGATCTTCTAGGCAGAGTGCCCAACAGACACGTCAACATGACATCGCCAACAAAACCTGGGCAAAGTCTTTTTTTTTTATCAAAGCTGCTACATTTCAGACACATTCAGCAAAATGGATCCATTTGTCAAAGTTTGTTTCATTTAAAAGAGACCTTACTGAAAATATCTGATCTCTTTATTCAGAATCACAAAACACTACTTAATTTTTTTTTCCTCGCTCAATTCCAAGAAGAGAAATACTGTTCCCTCTGCGGAGGGTCATAAGTTCCAGTCATAAAGTCTTATTAGGCAGAAACCACTTATTTATCCAAGTCAATGTTGCAAAGTAGTTTTTATAGTAAGCGATCTTACTTGCGTTTCAAATGATTTGTGAGGAGGCCTGAGAGGAAATGTGAGATCCACTACTTCCTGCAAAACAGTTTAGACAGGAGAATGTTTCACTCCTCCCAAATTGTCGATCAATTTCATTACATTATCAATTTCAATTGCCTTTATCCTCTCTCCATGTGAGGAGGGTTTGCTTCTTCTAATGTAGCTAGAGCACTTGTCATTGTCTCTTTGCTTGCCCCATACTGTCTCTGTGGGCTGTCTTAGTTCTGGACTTATATATATAAGCATATAATTTATAAAAACACATCATGTACAAGTGCAATATGTGATTAAAATTAAGACATTACATGTAAGTGGTAAATTTGATGTTCATCAAGCAGCCCTTTATATATAACCTTCCTTGTCCTCTCATTCTTCTCTTTCTCCATGTCTGAGTGAAGTTATCTCTCTTTCTTTATTCTCCTACTGAAGTACAGCAGCTGGACCTTCTGTTTGTTGAGCTGATAGAAACTTTGAATTTGACATGCACCTGCCACTTAAAACAGCATCACTCCCTTCATGCTTCCTCCTCTTCTGTAGAGCTAGCTAGATTCGGAATTACCACAATCACAACTTAAGGACAACTGCACTTCTTCTTGCCCACTTTAATCCCGGAGTAGAAATGCTATAAATTATACCTTTTAACCAAAAGTAACGAGTCAGTTTATTAACCTTAAATATTTGTAGCAGCAATATTCATCCAAATAAAATGTTTCTACAGAATGAGTACATTAACGTTTGGTATTTTATATACAGTTTTCTGGTAAGAATTGTATAGGTTTCCATAATTTTTGATTGCATTGTGTCACAAATGCTGACAATGTAGTTGGAGTGAGGAAATTTACAAAAAGCGAGCCTTTATTTGGGGCTGCACAAAACTACAAACAAAAGCAGAAAACGACAAAGACTAAACTAACAAAACCTAATCTGGGAAGCAAATAAAAAACAAGCACATGGAAACTAAAGACCAGAAAACCTGAGACATGGAACATAAGAAACACAAGTGCACATATGCAGACGATCCAACAACAGGCAAAGAAAGACAGGGGACTAAATACACAAAGTATAATGAAGGGATGGGAAACAGGAAGGAAACACAGCTTGAGACAATCAGACAAACGAGACGGGGAAGAACCAAAACTGAACACACTGACATGGGAAGTGAGATTGTCAAAGTAAAACAGGAAAAGTGAGACACGCACACACTAAGACACGGACTTGACACTGAGACTGGAAAAAAAAAGCAGACATGAGAACGCAGGCAACTGGGGAAGACAGAAAGGTAACACAGAAGGCATACACAGAGACGATACACAGGCTAAGATGAACACTGAGGGGGGGAGAGCTAAGATCACTAAGAACCTAAGACATAAAGATAACCAAAACCATGAATAACAGTAACCAAAGAATATTTAATCACAAACACAAGCTCTGGGTCTCCAGACCCAGGACTATGACACATTGTTTGCTGAAGGAATGAGTTTCTAAAACATTCTTCCACAACTCATCATCGTTGCCTAATAGTAAATATGCAGTAATAGCAAATATTTATTTAGCTATAGACGTAATGACATTTTAGAATTTTTCAGTCAAGAAGGAGTGCAGAGGGGTGAAGCTGTCCTGGAAGAGTACAGCAGGCTGCAGGAGGTTGTCAACATTTCTGAAAGAATAAAAGCAGGCAGCACAAAACAGTATGTTTTAATATGGTTCAATTGTCTGATCAAACAGTGGAGGAAGTCTGGGGTAGGGGCTTCAGGGTCTCTGCTTGCCTTGCTGTAAAAGTCACTACACACCACTGCCATTCACTATAGGAATGCCTTAATTTCATGTAAACAGGCAACTGTGAACCTAATACTCAGGCCACTAAATGAATGTGACCCGGTGGATATTAAGAGGTTAAACCATCAGATGCGAGGATTTGCTTATTATCTCTGTTCAGTGTTGCTGTGAAGTCACTATCACAGGGATTTGGACTAGAAGCCTTAAAAAACAGAAATTTATGGGAGAATTCAGCAACAGGAAAAAATGGTAACCTTTAGGGAGAAAAAACCTTTTTAACAGGATTTTTGAAATTGCACTTTATTTACATAATGTTTGAAAATAACTGCCCAGAGGTGTGAGGACAGCATGCATCTGCACAGCTTGCGTCTATTAGATCTTGGTTTTGGACATAATCAGACATAATCTTATTTCTTTTAATGGCTAAAAAGTACAAAAAACTACTCTGGCTTAGACACTCCACTTGAGTGCATGTTTTCCAGGAGTGTATAAAAGACGTATAGTTAGTTAGTTGTAGATGTATGTATAGTTTATAAATCTGTAAAATTAAGCCAACACAAAGTAACCTAAATCTGCATTCTTTTTAATAGTCATCAGGTGGTGATATATGTGATTGCTAAAACACTTCTGGTTCCATAGAGCTTTATTGGAAAGCAGCCGTCTGCCCTGACCTCTTTAAACACGTTTCTGATTAGTTTATTGGCTCAGAAAGGAGGATTAAGTATGGTAGAGGTGTGGCTAATATGAGTCATGTATGGGTAATAGTTTTTGGAAACATGGCTAGCATTAGCAACTAAACGACCTTTACTGATTTATCATCGTAATGGATAGATATTATACAGGCATACCATTTAATACATGCTAATATCACAAGTAGTGATTACATCCTGTGATCCAGTACAAATACAACTGACACCAACTGCACATTTTTTCACTTTTTTTTGTTATGACTTTCTTTGTAAGGCAAAGTATAATAATGCATGAAATAACAATTGTACAACAGCAAAACAAATCCCATCCTCCTAAATGTACCTTGATATAAGCTACACTTATTCTCCTGCAGTTTATCATTTCATTTCACACTTCTTCAAATGACCAATTCATGGGCCATGAATTGGTCATTTGAATTCATGGTCATCTGCACTCTGCAAGAAAATTTCTTATAGCAGGACTAATGTACGGAGCATTGTGTTCAAATCTAGAAACACATGAAGTTGCTCTAAAACATTTACAAACCATGTCTATTGTCTTCTATTGGATTTGACACGTGACAAAAAAAATTAAACACGTGGTCCATTTACCTTTGCTTTTCACCCACGGAGAGAATTAAAACAGAGTTGTGCATTTGCTGAGATGACAGCCAGACAAGCAAGGCTACTGCTACAAAGACAGCATTTTTAATGGCAATGACAAAAATAGACATGAAATATTTCTCCTTGCTCAGATAATGAAGTGTCTGCATTTTGTGGTAAACAGAAAAAGAAGCCGCTTATTACATACCATATAATTCTTAAACACCTTCAAAGCGATGTGAAGGCTGTGATGGAAAAATGCCTGCGTTTTACCTGATGTTTACCTCTAGGGTCTTTACAGGTCAGTGTAAAGTCAAATGTTGATCCTTTATAAGCTCAAGAAACACAAACATGAAACACATTCATTACTCGAGTTTCCTGGTCACTAACCAGGTGCTCTTTTAACTTATGAATCCTCTGTTTTTGTTTGTTTTTGTGCAATATTTTCACCATCTGGACAAGTTTGGAAAGCAAAACTTTACAGTATGGTTAAGGTCTGGTCTGTATGTTTTATTCAACATTGAATGATTAAATGTTATTTATTGGGGTGAAGTTTGTACTTTTCTATGAAAAATTAAGTACTGCTATTACACTGATAGATATATAACCACTGTGGGCAGCACAGAGGTTAGCACTGTTGCCTCACAGGAAGAAGGTTCTGAGTTTGTGTGGCCTTTTTGTTCTCCCTGTGTTTGCATGTGCTCTCTCTGGGTACTACGACTTCCAAAGTCCAAAGACGTGCAGTTAGTCAGGTTAGGTTAACTGGTGATTCTAAATCATCATAGTTGGTGCACACCCAAACACTAATCACAATCCTAACTCTAATCCTTTGCAGTGTGAGTAAGTAATTTTGCTTTTGTTATGTCATTCTCCAAAGTGTTGCTGGGGAACATAAAAGCTATTCTTTGTGACACACATTAAAATGTATTTTTGTTTTTTAAAAATTAAAATAAAACAAGAGAGGTGAGGAAGAGAACAGAGTGAGTAAAGACGACTGTTAGGGGTGATTTGTGACCTGCTATTATCAATGCCTTAAAGACAGTGGCACCGACGAAAAAACAGGACTAAGAGCTGGAGGTGGCAGAGTTGAAGATGTTAAGACTTCCGCTGGGAGTCATCAGAAGGAACAAGACATCAGAGGGACAGTTCAGGTTGAGCACGTTGGAGACAAAGTTGGGCTGAGACGTTTGGATATGTGCAGAGTTAACCCCTTAGCAGTCCAATTAGTCCCCTAAACCATCCAATGTCCCGTGGGCGGTACGTCCGACTGCTAAGGGGTTAAAGTTAATGCTTCACTCCTGTGTAGAGCCTGGGTGTATCTGTGTGCCTGTGAAACCAACATTGCAACAGTGTCACGTACATTTTCCAGTTCCAGTGTCTTGAGCATGTAAGAAAAGCTGCTGTTTCCACAGTGTTGTAGTGCAGCAGTCCCCAACCTTTTTTGCGCCACAGACCGGTTTATGTCCGACAGTATTTTAACGGACCGGCCTTTAAGGTGTCGCAGATAAATACAAAATAAAACCAGTACCAAAAAAAAAGAAGATTTATTCATGAAAACATTAGAGCACTTTTGCAAATGTGTGATGTCTTGATAAATCGAGCAGATATTTGAAGTTTACACAGCTACATTCTCGCATGAAAATATCTTAAAAGTTTATTTTGTGACCCACAAAGAGTAATATTTCAAACTCCGCCACACTGCGTTCCTCTGCCACTGCCTCGTTTGAGTTTTGGTTAGGGTACAGAAAGAGTTGAGCACGCACGGGAGAAATGTTGAGAGCACGAGCAACACATTGCAGTCAAAATTTTTTTTACGTGCGCTCAGAATTGTGGCACAAAAATAACGCCATATAAAAGAGGTTTGCAGTTACATCATGAGTTAGGACAGAGATTTCCCAGAGAAGTCTAAATCACGCTTAAGTGTTTCCTGTGTATGCCAGCTTCGTCATCATAGGCTAACATCATCTCAAGATGGTGACCTGACAGATAAGAATATTATTACCAGGGTATTTTACTTTTATACAACACTCCTTGCAAATCCTGCGTGTCATACCCATCTCTGTCATTCTATCCTTGTTTTTAAAACATCCCAAATAAGTCCATACTTTTAGTTTAAATTTTTTAAATTTTATTAAAAAAAAACAAACACTCAACAACACATAACATCTACTGGACTGACAAAGCCATTAATTGCATTATTATGCAGTGACAGTCAAGAATTTTGCTGAGCCTACTGCATCGTTACTTCAAAAACTGTAGCTAAGCAAGGTCAACTCAAAGCTGTTCTCAGTTTTAGCTCTATAACTGTGGCATGAACTCCCCACTGAAAACATTGTTGGTGCATTACCACCTTTCATATTAAAACCCAGACACCCCAGGCAAGCACCAAGCTCCATTTTACTTCCTAACCTCTTCAACATACATGAAGTCACTGGTGATGTATCTAGTATAACTTCAAATCAATTTATTTCAGTTCAATTCACATTTATTTGTATAGCAGTAATTCACCACAACTGTCACTTTAAGGGTAGGGTTTAGGAAATGCTAACGTCAAGTAGAATGTTTACCTGTTTAAAACATCCCAATGCAAAAGGTTTTAATAGAAAAACTCTAATGTGAGAATAATTATGTAATTAAAATTTCAAGCAAATTGACAGGCCTCTCAGGCCTATTTAGCTATCCAATTCCAGTAACGAAACCTATACCACCATCAAAAGATCTATACCATCTACATATATATATATATATATATATATATATATATATGTATATATATAGATAGATAGATAGATAGATAGATAGATAGATAGATAGATAGATAGATAGATAGATAGATAGATAGATAGATTGATTTACTTCTATTTTCTCCTGTTTCAAGAAGCAAGAAAGTTGAGCAAGTTTGTTGATAGCCCACAAGGACTTGTTGTTTGCTGGTATCAGGTGTGTGTTCAAGGCCACAGGCGGTAGTCCCAAACAGAATGGTTCTGGGAAGATGAAAATATTCTGCTATTCTCTTGCCTCTGTGTGGTGCTCCTGGTTTGTTTCAGCCCAATGTACGTAACTGCGTTTGCTCTGTAAGTGTGATATAACTGCACATGTGTTGAGCCATGTGCAATGTTTTTATTATGGGGATCTTTAGATGGTATAGGTTTCTAAATTGCCAATCTATGAGGTGCAAATGGAGTTCATAAATTCATAAATGAGCAGAGTGTAATGTTAATATAGGTACAGGAACACATTATGTGTTTCATGGCATTATGGAAGCCAAGCTGCTTTCTTCATTGTTTGCAGTCATAATATCCTGCAGTGCAGCGCTATTACATATACTGTTACATAAACATGTATGTATTTCACATGTATTCTGGTATTTATAGGCTTATTATCAGAGGCAGTGCTGATTACACGTTGGCATGTCACTCCTCCCCCGATATGTATTCACACATCAGCTCTCCTCATTTCTCACTTTATTCTCTGACAGAAGAGTGGGAGGACTATTCATCTACAGAGAAATGCATGCAGCCTGTTTTTAAACTAGCAGTGTATGGACCGCAGCTTGGCCAAAAATATTGATGTACCAAAAAAACCCAAATGTAAATGTTCAATCAGAACAAGTCACTTATTCCAATTTTATTTGATTATCCTTTAAATTGCACATGTCTGAATCATGTAGACTGAATGTGCTTAACAGCAACAACAGCATAAATGTTCAGTTTGCATTGAACAAGTCATGTCTATTGGCCTGCATCCATGTCATGTGACTGTCACATGACATGGATGCTTCTTTTTACAACTTCTTTGTAGTTTCAGAGAGTTGAAGAGCCACAAAGACCACATTTGGAGTTAAATACTGTAATTACATGATTTATCCTGTCTGCTTTTATTATTATTGTTGTTGTTTATTGGGGGGGTTGTCTATTGTTTGTTTTCAGTTTATTTAAGTTGCTGTGAATTAGCATGATTCTTTTTTTAAACACGCTTTTGATGTTTTCAGTTGATATTTTGTTTAGATTCAAGCAATAAAATGCTTGATTATGTCTAGGAGAAGATCATGGCTCGAATAGATCCTTTTACGATGTTCGTGTGGCTCCTGTAAGCAGTAAGTGGTTGTTGTGAAAAGCTCTGCTTCCTGTAAGCAGCACTTTGAGGTGAGGGTGTGTCTCAAACAACCTTTTCATGATAAAATGTTTTTCACTAAGTGTAATTTCAAACATTAGCATCCACCACTTTAATACAGTCCTCTACTTTTCTTTTTCATCCAAAAGGATTTCATGCACCATAATTGGTCCACGATTTCCGTCTCAAATACATCATAAGACTACATCCAGCGTATCTGAATCCATCTTTCTTAAACAGATGGGCTTAGCAGATATTTTCATGTTTAGCAGGAGAGCACTTGATATTTTCAATCTTCAAGTTTGAGTTTCATTTTCTCTTGGAGAAAGTTGTTGTCCGGTTTTAGTTGTGGATTGTAACCAGCAGCTTTTAGGGGGACATTGAGTCAGTTCTTTCTATTCAATGATCTCAAAAAGAGCTGCTTTTGGAAGTTTTCATTGTTCACAAGAATTTTCCTGCTCCTTCTTCATGTCTTTACAGAAAGGAAACTTTTAAAGACTATTTTTCAATATAATTAATTTTAACTGTATAATGCAATATCACAACAACATTCACTTCAAGGCACTTTATACTGTAACCCTAGAAAAATACAGACACAAACCTGTCTGAGCAAGCACTCTGCCAGGTTCAGAGAGGGTCAGCCATCTGCTGTGACTGTTTGGAGGTGGGGGTAGGGAGACAGGACAACAGACACACTGTGGAAATGCAGAATGAAAAAAGGGGTAAGTATATTGTGGGAAGCACCCACCAGCTTGCAGTGTAACCAAGGATTCAGGGTCATCTCATCCAGCCCTAACTATAAAATGGAACCAAAAGGAAAGTTTAAGCCTAATCTTAAAGTAGAGACGGTATCTGTCACCTGAATCAAAGCTGGGAGCTGTTTCCACAGAAGAGGGACCTGAAATTAAGCCTGCAGTGCGAGAGCAAAGTGCTTTTGGGGGGTGATATGGTAATACGAGGTCTTTAAGAAAGAGATGAAAAGCCACGGAGCGCTACCGATCTGTGAGTCGTTTGGTACCGGGTCGTGAGGCTCAGGTGTGAAATTTAAGGTTTTCAGGGTATTTTATCAGTTTTTCTCTTTATTTTTTATTGTTTTTATCGTTAACTCGGTTTCCCTGGGTCTTTTCCCGTGTGTTATGAATAAATCTTCTTCAACGATTGCACAGCATGTGCTTTTAGGCTGCAACACAGGAGGATTTAAGTGAAAAGGCCTAAAATGTACTGTAGTTGAGTTTCTGACTGCTGACATAAAGCGGGATGAAGTGAACAGCGGGCAGAGTGAATAAATGACAGCTTATTTTGGTAGCGGGCTTCTTATGAGATGTGTATTTGTTGGAGTTCACTACAAACGGGTTAAATTCCACTTTGGTACCCTACATGAAGTCCTTGTGTTTTAATAAGGAGTTTCAAAGATTTGATCATTTACACACCAAATGCTGCATTCGAATTTCCATCGACTTACTGGTTCTCAGCGGCTTTACTAAGCACAAAACAGCAGCCCTGCTGAGAGACATCTGATTAAAGAGCTCACATTTGGTGTGTG